>NC_088876.1:34647768-34887768 GCF_032884065.1 Artemia franciscana | reverse complement strand
TGTGTGTGTGTGTGTGTGTGTGTGTGTGTGTGTGTGTGTGTGTGTGTGTGTGTGTGTGTGTGTGTGTGTGTGTGTGTGTGTGTGTGTGTGTGTGTGTGTGTGTGTGTGTGTGTGTGTGTGTGTGTGTGTGTGTGTGTGTGTGTGTGTGTGTGTGTGTGTGTGTGTGTGTGTGTGTGTGTGTGTGTGTGTGTGTGTGTGTGTGTGTGTGTGTGTGTGTGTGTGTGTGTGTGTGTGTGTGTGTGTGTGTGTGTGTGTGTGTGTGTGTGTGTGTGTGTGTGTGTGTGTGTGTGTGTGTGTGTGTGTGTGTGTGTGTGTGTGTGTGTGTGTGTGTGTGTGTGTGTGTGTGTGTGTGTGTGTGTGTGTGTGTGTGTGTGTGTGTGTGTGTGTGTGTGTGTGTGTGTGTGTGTGTGTGTGTGTGTGTGTGTGTGTGTGTGTGTGTGTGTGTGTGTGTGTGTGTGTGTGTGTGTGTGTGTGTGTGTGTGTGTGTGTGTGTGTGTGTGTGTGTGTGTGTGTGTGTGTGTGTGTGTGTGTGTGTGTGTGTGTGTGTGTGTGTGTGTGTGTGTGTGTGTGTGTGTGTGTGTGTGTGTGTGTGTATTATATCCGTATAAATTATGTGCATAGGCTTCCGAATTGAATCATATTTAGCATCCCTGACCGGCAATCAAGAAATAAAGTGACAAAAGGCAACTTGAATATCGATCAAAAGTAGCTACAGAAGCCTAATTAGCTCCACATTCGCCTGTCGAAGCTGTCTTGGAGCACTGACATCAACTAAAACGACACAATCCTTGATTGGGGAAATAGCGAAGCGCGCGTGTAGGGTCTCATTTCTGGCTTGACAAGCTCAATTATTTTGATTCCAAAGCACTGTCAAATATCAATTCTTGTTTGAGCAGAAAATGCCACTCTTGTGCAAAGATATGTCACTTTGTTTGGAGTCATTTCTTGGGTATGTGTTTGGAAGTTGAGTCGGTGCCAATCAAAACGCAGCGTGTGGCATAGAATTCATGACATTCATGGTACTGCAGACACCTGTGACTACTGAACTCTATTGAATACTGCTGTTTATTATATGCAACGACAGGCTTTACAAAATAGGTCAGATATAGTAGATATAAATAAATATTTTAAAAAAATGCGTGGTACTTCTCTGTTAAACGAAATTCACCCAAGAAGTTAAGTTAGGTTAATTTTAATGAAATATACCAAAACATGATGATGATATAATACCGTAGAAACAGGATTATGGAGATTACGACAAAAAAATTTGAAAACTAGGCCGTGCGGAACGTATTAAATTGAATATATATCCTAAGCCCCACCTACCTCTATATACTAAACATTTGATAAAAACATACATAGGCTACATCGTAGTTTTTCTTTTTTTTTACTCAAAACTAGTAAATCATAACCGATCCCAGAGAGGCAAACCGGTTTCTGTCAGATTTTGTACAGTGTAATTCTTGAGTGTGCTTCGTTTAACATACAATTACCAACTACGCATTTAAACGGTTTAAGTTTTTTTAAGGTTTATGTTAACTCTGCAAGTTTTTGTATTTTATTTTTCTTTACAATAGAATCTTAAGGTTTCTTGAGGCTCTTAAGGCATCTTAAGGTTCCTAAAGTCTTAAGGTTTCTGTAGAATGAAAATTTTGACATCTTTGAAATTTTCAAATTTAGAAAATTGATAAGACATTGGTTGACAATATTTGAAAAAAAAACTATTCTCTTGTTTTTTATGTCATTTTTAGATAATTTTCTAACGAAAATCAGTGGTAATATCATAATTTTGGCCAGGTGAATGGACAAATTGTCGTCCAGTATTGTCCCTAGCCGCTCCAAAAACAGAGGAATGTTTGCTAGATATTTTTTAGAGACATTGCCCAAGAATTGTTTTCGGTAACCGACTGACAGACCGTTTCTCAAACAGTAGGCTGTACGAAATACGTGGTCCGATCCCCGTTTTTAGGGCTATAATAAGAGAAAGGTTGAAATGGCCAGGGTACTTTCTGTGAATGAAGGATCATAGATTGCCAAAGACTGTCCTTGTCTGGCAACCGTCTAGGGCCAAACAAAAAGCAGGTCGTTCCTATATGAGGGGGGAAAATGTTGTAAGGAAAGATTTAAGGGAAATTGCAGCTTCTTGGGAGGCTGTAAAGAGGGAGGCTTTGTATATATTGGGATGGAGAAAAAGCATGCGTAGCTGTGTTGGCCTCAGGTAGCTTGGTGCTAAAGTGAGTTGTTGGTAGTTCTACTAGAATGAATAGATCCGAAGCTGATGAATCCATTGATACAAGTATCGTGTTCTTTTGGTGATGGATACAGCTCTATGCAGTCAGGAACTGACTACATATCGAACCTGGAAGACAAAATAAATAAATATATTCAAAAGTTTATATGTTGTACTGGCACACACGCAAGTTCAGGTCGTTCAGACATATATACCCACCCTTAAAACCGCCAGACCATTTTTTTGCGTTGGATTTTCCGATCATTTGGTCTTTTTTACATTTTTTTTTTTTTTATAAATTGTGTCGCCTCCAAAATTTCAATCGCCCAACACAATAAATTCCTACGTAAGTGCTAAGGCTAGTGTATGGATGAAACCTTACAGGAGTTAGGCACCAGGATAGCCTTAAGTAAACACAAAGCTAGACCTAGATGCTTATTCTTCATAACCCTGAATTTCAGAGGCAAAACAAGAGTCCATGCAACCGACTTTTTGTCCATCCGACTTCAAGCTGAATTTTTTTCCAATTAAATACAAAACAGTTTCTTCCAATTGAGAGTAAGGAGCAGCATTGAAGCTTAAAAAGAACGGAAATTATTCTGCATATGGGGGGGGGGCTGCACCCCTCCTCAGCCCTTGCTCATTACGTTAAAGTATTTTATTGCTTTTCAAAAGCTTCTTTTCCTAAATAAATGACCTAGTATTTCAGGAGTTGTTCTTGAAGAAAGGGGAAAGTTGTTAAGCTTTAGCTTAAAGAGCGAAGGATTGAAGAGGGGGTAGCTTCCCTCATATACAGAATGTTTTTTGTTCCTTTTAAGTTTCAATGTTGCTTCTTACTTTCAGCTCAAAAACTTTTTTTTATATTTAGTTTCAGATCGCTTTTCAAATCATAAATTCAAATCATAATTTTAAAATGCAACGAAATTTGCATTTTTTTTTTTTTTTGGCTAAATGGCTTTCTCATAATTTTGATCGAATGATTTTGAGAAAAAAAGAGCGGGGGAGGAAGCCTAGTTGCCCTCCGATTTTTTGGTTAATTAAAAAGGCAACTAGAACTTTTAATTTTTTACGAATATTTTTATTAGTAAGAGATTTACGTAACTTATAAATTAGCTTACGTAAAGAACTTTTGTATTCTCATATTTTTATTACATATATGAGGGGGTTCGCCCCCTTGTCAGATCCTCGCTCTTTACACTAAAGCTTAAATTTTTTCCCAATTCATTAAGAATGACCCCAGAATCACAAAAGCCGTAGAATAAATAGTTGAAATTACTAAAAATACTTTAACGTAAAGAACGAGGTATTAGGAGGAGGTGAGCCCCTCAAATGGGTAATAATTTCTGTTTGCTTTAAGTTTTAATGCTGTTCCTTACTTCCAGCTGAAAGTACTTTTTCATATTTATTTTTTCATTGTGTTTTTAAATAATGCTAGTAAATCCTGCGCTCCCTTCATGGAGATTTTCATCCCCCATGACAAATTATCGATGGAAAGTTCCCCCAGCATATCCCCCTCTTCTCAACCCCTCCCCCAACCAAAAAAATCCTCCTGAAAACGCCTGTACACTTCCCAATAACCATTACTATATGTAAGCATTGGTCAAAGTTTGTAACTTGTTGCCCCTCCCATGGGGACTGTGGGGGAGTAAGTCGTCCCTAAAGACATAGTTATAAGGTTTTTCGACTACGCTGAATAAAATGGCTATCTCAGAATTTTGATCTGTTGACTTTGGTAAAATAATTAGCGTGGGATAATTATTGTAGGATAACTAGGTGCCCTCCAATTTTTTTGGTCACTTAAAAAGGGCACTAGAACTTTTCATTTCCGTTAGAATGAGCCCTCTTGCAACATTCTAGGACAACTGGGTCGATACGATCACCCCTGGGAAAAAGAAAAAAACAAAACAAAAAAACAAATAAACACGCATCCGTGATCTGCCTTCTGGCAAAAAATGCAAAATTCCACATTTTTCTAGATAGGAGCTTAAAACTTCTACAGTAGGGTTCTCTGATACGCTGAATCTGATGGTGTGATTTTCGTTAAGATTCTATGACTTCTAGGGGGCGTTTCCCCCTATTTTCTAAAATAACGCAAATTTTCTCAGGCTCGTAACTTTTGATGGGTAAGACTAAACTTGATGAAACTTATATATTTAAAATTAGCATTAAAATGCGATTCTTTTGATGTAGGTATTGGTATCAAAATTCCATTTTTTAGAGTTTTGGTTACTATTGAGCCGGGTCGCTCCTTACTACAGTTCGTTACCACGAACTGTTTAACAAATCCAGATTGATTATTCACTCTAAATTTTTAACATAGCAGTACAATATTATACTATCACAATTTTGACTTCCAAGTTCTCTTTCAATTTTATTCATGATCTCCTCTTCACACTTTAGTGATTCATATTTTAATTCTTTCTATGCTTTCCTCATTTTCTTCTTATTCTCATATAATCAATTGCTCGAATACTTTTTTTTTTTACAAGCCCGTCCTCTTTTCAACTAAACTTACAGCGCTTTCACAAATATTCCAGGCAGTATTTATAAATTTCCTTCCAAGACACGATCTGCTACTTTATAAACCATTTTCCTGAAACCATTCCGTTCATCTTCTATATTGTTAAATTTTAGGATCTCCATATTTATCTGTCTGTTGAAGGTTTTTCTTGAATTCTCATCTTGGAGTATAGTACCATAGTCTTACGGAAGTTAGTCACGCTTATCCGAGGAAGTTAGTAAACTTCCTGGGAAGGTGTTAAGAGGGCGGCTTTGAATAGATTGGAATGGAAGAGGAGTGTGCGTAGCTGTGTTGACCTCAGGCGGCTTGGTGCTGCGGTGGTTAGGAGTAGTAGTAGTAAATACGCTTCCTATATTTCAGATTCAGATTGATCTTAGACACTACTAGGTGGTGATCTTTACTTCTAACATCAATAGCTGCACTTCTATATAACCCAGAATCGATCCTGACAGTCTTCGCTTTACCGTAACATAATCAATAAAGTTGGGCGTCTTACCATCATGTGGGTATCATATTACCTTATGTGCCATTTTATGGCGTAATACCGTACTGGTTTTTAACTAGATTGCTATACCTACAAAAATGAAGTATTCTATAACAGTTAATATTTTCCTTTCCTACATCTTATGTACCTAGACTAGGACACCATCTATCTTTATTTCTACCATCCTGGGCATTTAATCTCATAATAAAATACCTTATCTCTACCTGAACGGGTTATTTAGATGCGTTTCAAATATTTATGATCTAAGTAAACAATGTCTATGTATGACCTTTCATAAATACAAAATAAAATTGAAAAAAAGAATTAAGAAACCCAGAAGCGATGGGGATATTCAGCCTATTGAGAAAAAGCGAAAGTTCAAAGTAGACATTTTGGCAAAGATTTCCACAAAACCGTTCCCAAAGTTAAACATAGAAAAAACAAAACACAAAAGACACCAGTCTTTGGAAGATGGCTATTAAAACAATGCCCTGCTAATATACCTGTCAGAGCTAAACTATTATTAATTAGTCATGGGTTTGATTCGATAGAGTGTTTTTGTAACTAAACGGAACTCCTCTGTTTTAATTGAAATAAATGAAAAAAAATTAAAAACAATTCAAATGTTAGTAAGTCTCGATCATATTATTGCTGTCTATCTGATTATCAAACAGTTCGTGGTAGCGAACTTTAGTAAGGAGCGACCCGGCTCAATAGTAACCAAAACTCTAAAAAATGGAATTTTGATACCAGTAGCTACATCAAAAGAATCACATTTTAATGCTGATTTTAAATATATAACTTTCATCGAGTTTAATCCTACCCATCAAAAGTTACGAGCCTGAGAAAATTTGCCTTATTTTAGAAAATAGGGGGGAAAACCCCTAAAAGTCATAGAATTTTCACGAAAATCACACCATCAGATTCAGCGTATCAGAGAACCCTATTGTAGAAGTTTCAAGCTCCTATCTACAAAAATGTGGAATTTTGTATTTTTTGCCAGAAGCAGATCACGGATGCGTGTTTGTTTCTTTTTTTTTTTTTTTTTTTCCCAGGGGTGATCGTATCGACCCATCGGTCCTAGAATCTTGCAAGAGGGCTCATTCTAATGGAAATGAAAAGTTCTAGTGGCCTTTTTAAGTGACCAAAAAAGTTGGAGGGCACATCCCACGCTAATTATTTTCCCAAAGTCACTTGATCAAAATTCTGAGATAGCCATTATATTCAGCGTAGTCAAAAAACCTTATAACCATGTCTTTGGGGACGACTTACTCCCCCACAGTCCCCGTGGGAGGGGCCACTAGTTACAAACTTTGACCAGTGCTTACACATAGTAATGGTTATTTGGAAGTGTACAGACGTTTTCTGGGGGATTTTTAGGTTGAGGGGGGGATGTTGAGAAGAGGGGTATATGTTGGGGGAACTTTCCTTGGAGGAATTTGTCATGGGGGAAGAAAAGTTTCATGAAGGGAGCGCAGGATTTTCTAGCAATATTTAAAAAAAAACAATGAAAAAATAAATATGAAAAGTTTTTTCAACTGAAAGTAAGGAGAAGCATTAAAACTTAAAACGAACAGAAATTATTACGCATATGATGGGCTCGCCTCTTCCTAATACCTCACTCTTTACGCTAAAGAATTTTTAGTAATTTCAACTATTTATTCTACGGCTTTTGTGGTTCAGGGGTCATTCTTAAGAAATTGGGAAAAAATTTAAGCTTTAGTGTAAAGAGCGAGGTACTGACGAGGGGTGAACCCCTTCATATACGTAATAAAAACATGAGAATACAGAAGTTCGTTACGTAAGCTAATTTGTAAGTTACGTATATCTTTTTGCTAATAAAAACATTCGTAAAAAATTAAAATCTCTAGTTGCCTTTTTAAGTAACCAAGCAATCGGAGGGTAACTAGGCCTCCTCCCCCACTCCTTTTTTCTCAAAATCATTCGATCAAAACTACGAGAAAGCCAATTAGCCAAAAAAATAAATATGCAAATTTCGTTTTAATTATTCATCTGCGTAGAGTCAAAATCAAAACATGCATTGATTCAAAAACGTTCAGAAATTAAATTAAAAAAAGTTTCTTTAACGGGAAGTAAGGAGCGACATTAAAACTTAAAACGAACAGAAATTACTTCGTATATGAAATGGGCTGCTTCCTCATCAACGCCCCGCTCTTTACGCTAAAGTTTGACTCTTTCTCTTAACTCTACTTTTTAAAACAATAAAAAACTTTAGCGTAAAGAGCGGGGCGTTGATGAGGAAGCAGCCTCTTTCATATACAAAGTAATTTTTGTCCGTTTTAAGTTTTAATGTCGCTCCTTACTTCCCGTTAAAAAAAACCTTTTTTTATTATTTATCTTTAGGTAAGAAGCGAAAAATGTGCTGTATCACAATTTGATAGAAAAAATATGATTGTTTAGACTAATCTTGCGATGAAAATCCTAGTTTTCTAGCGAAAACTTAATAGCAGAATTTAATAGTAGGTTTATGTCGCTTGTTAAACATGAAATTTTGCAAAAAGACCTACAGCTGTAACTTGCCGTGAAAATAGAAAATAATTACAAAATGCATTGTAAGAAACTACAAAATACATGGATCAATTAGTTTTAATTTTATGACTCATTTTCTAGATTAGCTCTTTTACATTGACTGCTTTTTTGAGAATGATCTAAATTTGTGTAAATAAATACAAAAAAAATATTTTATTTTGGGATGTTTCTGACTACTGTTTCAGTCCTAAAATGTATATTTGCGTAAAAAGAAATTTTGAAAACATGCTTTTCTTAATGTATTGAGACAAATCTCGTTATTGTTTTATTCTGAAATGCTAAAACCACAGGAATCCAGTGAAAAAGACATAACAAAAGCATGAATCGAGAGAATAAATCTGAAGGCCCTGCAATAAAATGGAAACAGTAGCTTAACAACCAATGCCATCTCTTATTTCGTTACAATATCTTTTAGACCATCGGTTGCCATTGATGCGAGTTTTTTCCGCAGAACATCTCAAAGATAGCAGATGCTGGAAAGGCTGAGATTAAGGCATCCAAATTCTATCAGCTGGGGTAGGGAAAAATGCAATAAACTCGACTTGCCTTACGATGGCAATTGTATAATTAGGCCCTATCCCCATTCTTCTCCCTTTTTTTATTGTTTGGCTTTGTTTTCAACTAGTCCCTAGTTATTTTTATTGTTAAACTTTCGGCACCTATTATATAATTCAGATAACCGGTTAAAGACGGAATAATGCTATCTGTATCCTTAAGAAATAGGTAGCCCTAAACAGGCAATTCAGATGATACAGGTTGTTGGCTACTGGCTAACAGCAGATCCCCTCCCCCTCCCCATATTTTGTCACCATCATCAGTAATTACAAAATGGTTTATAAAATGTTTCAATTTAAACATGAAATTGCGTGGTTACTATTGAGCATAATAACTCAATATATTTTATATTCGAGTATAATTAGAGTATTTGAGTCGGTTATTGAGTATAATAACCAACAATTTTATTGAGTAGTCAGTACTTTAGGCTATTATGATTAGCAAAGAAATGAAAAAAGAAAATAACAAGAAAAAATCTTTAAGGAAGTATTTTCCTTTGATTTTTAAATGTAAGTTTAAGTTGAATAATTTTCCAATGAAATAGTTACGAAAAATTTTTCACCGTGATGCTTTAAGAAAATAAAGGATTGTGAAAACTAATCCCAAAAGCTGTGTTGAACTAAAGTATAATACGATTAAAATCTGTACTATGTCACCAGCTTTTTTCGTGGTTGGAGAGGGCATAAATATAGTCATGACTCATAAGTTAAAGTTTATAAATGACCACGGAATTCCTGTGTTGTTTTAAAATCACTTCTCTGTGAATGTGTAGCGTGGCAGCAAAATTCATCTGATACTTAGATGATAAATCACAGCGGTCCAGTTTTCATTAAGAAAAAGATCACTCGATGGTAATTTATTTATAAATATAAGTAAAATATAAACAAATAATCTAACGGCAATAATCATTTTGTAATTTGTGACACTTTTTTAAGAAAGTAGATGGCTCAGTTAATAAATGAGAAAAACTAATAAATTGTAAATTAATGATAAATAAAGTAAAAAGTAATTAAATAATAATATTTTAAATAATCAAATTAATATAATTAATAATATCAAATAATTCAAATAATGAATTCAAACATGAATAAAAAAAAATTATCAATTAATAAACTGAAAATATTTTTTTACCTATTTTTTTAATGGTATTAAGGAATATGTTATGGATTTATTCTTTTCCTTCAATTAGTGAAACCCATTTTATTAAACCAAAATTTTCAACTTGGGAAAATGGATAAATGACCAAAATTGCAACATTTTAAGGCTTTTTAAACCAAGTTTTGACTAAAATTTTACTATTTATAGAATAAATTCCTCAAGAAAGTTTTTTTCACTATATTATGACAAATTAAAATTTCATTAATTATATAATTAATTATATATAAATTTAATTAAAATTTTACACATAATTCTATTTACGAAAAGAAATTTTCAATTTGACTACTTGGTTGCCTCAAAAATAATGTAATTGGTTGATTTACGACACTATTAAGAACCATAGAATTAGCAGCTTTAACATCTAGCAGCAATTTTTGAAGGTTTAAACTCATTTTGGTTAACCATTCATCCCATTAGTATTATGTCAGTTCACTTATTTTGATTTTTTATCGTTTTAAAAAAAAAACACCAAATAAATGTGGATTGTCATAATATTTATATAGTGATATTCAAGCCTTAAAGTCTCAATGATTTTTGTTTGCCAATGTAAAATCATTTAGAATGTATTCGTTTTCAGTAAAGTGCGAATGCAAATTCTGATGAAAATACGATTCAATAACCATGATTGTCAGTAGCTAGCGAATTTATTCCATATCAAAATAGCAGATCAGGGGAGATTATTATAGGCAATACTACCTATAAAAAATTAAATTTAAGGAAACTATAATAGAGATAGAATACTTATTCCAAACTCTAAATCTGAAATATTTGTTGAGCGTAGAGTGAAGGGGAAGTTAGCCAAAGCATAGTAATTTATAAAAATACCCTTTATAATTGTTCGTTATTATTCTCTGTAAGAGCAGAAACCAGTCGAACAGTTTTTTGCAATGCCAGTTCTTTCTCATGCAACAGCTGAAGGGTTGAAGAACTTAATTGCAGATGAATTCAATAAAATAAGAAAAATTACCCCTGACAAACACTGCTGCCCTTGCTTTGGACAATGCAAGCACCATGCTAGGATCCATAAATGGCCTGGCAAAGCTTTGAAGGATGGCCTTCCATTGCTTACAACTGTCGGCTGTATCTGCCAGGCGTTTACCATTTGATCAGCTGCTGCACGTGATGTCTTAAACCTGTGTGTATTGCAGTTGAGTCATAAAATTATTTAGTTTTATTGTGTTTAATCCCAAATTGAAAATGAAATTTAGACAGTGCCAAGCATTTTCTGATATAGCTGAGCGCTATCTGATTTACCTTAGCAAAACCAGATGGCAGCCGGTGTAGAGTGGCTTAACGTCTCCTAGAGCAATATAAGACATTGAACCTTTATTTTCAATCTTGCAGATAATATACCATCCGCTAATATTCTTTACAACAGACTAGTAAGTGGTGATTTTAAATTACATCATGGTTAAATTCTAAGAGTGGTGACTTAATGTGGAATTTCAGAGTGAAGAGGTACAAGTTCATTTACTTTTTAATAAAGTGAAAAGCTGCTTGAAGGAAATAATTTCAAATTTCATTAAAGCAGATGTTTTGGGTAGCACAAGCTCATTTTCTATGGACGTTATAAAGATTGAAAATTTTCAAAACTTCGAAGCTATGTATTTTGGAGCAAAATTTTAAGCTCATACCAGTAAGACGGGAGAAAATCTTGGGTACCAAATATTGAACAATATGCTGTTCAAATTGGTCACTTTCTATTAAAAGATAAGTTTGCACATTTAGCCACAAATGAATGCCTATGATCCTCTTTTGAATCAGCTCAAATATTTTAATCTGACAATTTCTATTTCTGGTACGATTTCTTCTACTGATTTCATGCACAGTAGATTTTCTGCAACTTTAACTATTGAATTTATTGAATTTACAATTCAATTTCAAGCGATTATGCAGGAACTCTGCTTACGACATTACTTATATGCCCCTGTGGAAACCTGCATGTATATAGTTTTTCGGTCTAATTGAGCCCCCCCCCTCCCTGGTCGTTCCCTAAGAGGTTCACCTTAGTATCCTCAGCATCATTAGTGTACAATGAGTACCTCCTGGCTTGTTAAAAATCCGCCACAACTTACCCTTAAAGGTTTAACTCAGTATTGTAAGCAGTTCTTGAGATATTTCTCTGCCAACTTTTTGAAATTCTGCATGCTCATAGTTCGTTGTGATTTGGATGGAATCACCAACATAGTTTGTTGTGAATGTTGGAATCACCAACATAGGATGTTGGTGATTCCAACATCGACCTAAATATTTCTTGAAAGCTTTACCTGAATACCTTTACATTGCGTATTTGCGATAGTTGTAGTAGTAGTAGTAGTAGCATTAGAAGGAGTATGGGCATAGAGCCTTTGGTTTTGTTCAATATTCCCTTCAAAAAACACTGATAGTTTCAACTTAAAACCATCCACTGTTCCTAAAGCTTTACTGATACGTCCTTTTGACAACCTTTTTGGGCATAGTGTTTCCCGACTTAGAGCAATACAGTTTCAATATTTCCAAATTTTTAGTCTCAATTCTGTTAGCTTTAGTAGCAGCAGTAGCAGTGCTTGCGGTAATATTAATAGTAGTTGTAGCAGTAGAGTTAATAGTAGTAGCTCTAGCTTTGGTAGTGGCAGTGGCAGTAGATGGGCTAAGGATGGTACTAGTAGTAGCAGTAGCAAAAGTAGTACGCTGAGTTGAAGCAGTAGCATTAGGATGCAAATTTCATCGGTAATTTTGGTTAGTTTAACATCCGCAACAACAATCTCTGTTAGTTTCCACTTCATACACCAAACTATTCCTTAGATATTGCTGATATACCCTTTTGACAACCTGCATACAGACGCCATGTTGTGATTCAGCTCACCTTCCCGCCTCTTCATCTGACCGAAATCTCTATCTCGGTCAGTAAATGCAGCGGTTTTATCAACTCCAGCGAAGATCTCAAGGACAGCACAACTGTTTTCCATTTTGTAAAAAAAAAAGAATATGAAAATACTGATTTGACATCGAATGAAATCTCAATTTAGGTCAGTAAATGCTGTGATTTTACAGACTACTGTCGTGACTTTACAGTCGGTGCCAAAATTCGTCATGTGCTTAAATCAAAAACATGAAAATACTGACATGACGTGACCGTAATGTCAATCTCAGTTGGTAAATAAAGCGATTGCACCAACCGGCGCAGTGATGTTACATATAGGACCACTATTTTCTATTCGGTTAAATAAAGAACATGAAAATAATGACATGAAATCTTCTATGGTTCTATGGACTAGAAAGAATGGGCAAAAAGTTCTGATTTGGTTATTTTATTACTCTGATTTGGTTGTTTTAAATCGAGTTATTAAATTATAAGATAATGTATTAGTTTGCTTAAGATCTGTTATTAATCCTTAAAATCACTATCTTCAAGTAAAAAAATTAGCACAATGCTATAAAATATTTTAATTTTGTTTCATGAAAAGCTGAATATTCAGAAAAAAAGTGCAGTTAATTATTTATATTCTCTTTTTAAGCATTTGAGTCGTTGGCTCTAGTGAAGTTATGCGACTTCAGTGAATATAAAAGGCTAAACTTATACGGCTAAACTTATACTGCTGCTCTGCACTGAAATTTTAATCAGCTCTCATGAACGAAACTAAAAAACACCACGTTAATCTATATATATAAAAATAAGTTGTCTGTCTGTGTGTCTGTCTGTCTGTCAGGTGACGTCATGTTTCTGTGTTGAATGACGTCATCAAGTTAGTGTTCGTCATTTTTGCTACGACGGTGACGTCATTCAAGATATTTAAGACATATGTTCACGTAGAAATCTATTAATGTTTAAGTTTAAAATGACTGATGAACTTACAATGGCAAAAGCCGATGAAGATGCTCAAAGAGTCTATGCCAAAAAACTTGCTGCTGATAGAGAAAGTCAGAAAAGAAAGCGTGCCGAGGAATCAAAAGAACAGCAAGGAAACAGGCTTGAGGCTGATAGAGAAAGAAAGAACAGAAAGCGTGCCGAGGAATCAAAAGAACAGCAAGGAAACAGGCTTGAGGCTGATAGAGAAAGAAAGAACAGAAAGCGTGCCGAGGAACTACCAGAGCAACGCGGAAGCAGACTTGCTGCTAAAAGAGAAAGTGAAAAAAGAAGGCGTGCCGAGGAATTACAAGAACAGCAAGAAATCAGGCTTACTGCTGATAGAGAAAGTAAGGAAAGAAAGCGTGCCGAGGAATCACAAGAACAGCAAGAAATCAGGCTTGCTGCTGATAGAGAAAGTAAGAAAAGAAAGCGTGTCGAGGAATCAGAGCAACCTGAAAGTTATCGCCTGGCATTCAGGTACAGCCCAGTCGATGATTATAGTAGATCTGTTCAAATCGGGACAATGTCTAAAATTTGTCCCTATTGCATGGCCTTGAAATTCAATGGTGAAACAATGGGAATGTGTTGCGCCTCAGGAAAAGTTAAACTTCCTCTATTGGCTGCACCACCAGAGCCATTGAAGACTTTCCTTACTGGAACTACGTCAGAATCTAAGCGTTTTTTGTCACAAATAAGAAAATACAACTCATGTTTCCAAATGACGTAGTTTGGAGCCCAAATCGAAAATCCAGATCAATTTATGTCTACTTTCAAACTAAAAGGGCAAATTTATCATAGAGCAGGGTCCCTTCTACCATTCTCAGGCGAGAATCATAAATTTTTACAATTATACTTCATCAGTGATAGAAATTCTGAATTGAATGCACGTTGCGAAATTTCTCCCAACATTGAAAGGACAATCGTTTCCCAATTGCAACATCTTTTCCACGAAAATAATAATTTAGTGCGTCTGTTCAAAACAACCATCGATTTGATGCCTACTGATACGCATAAAATTGTTATTTCCGCTGACAAAACGCCTCCTGGCCAACATGTGCGTAGATACAATGCTCCAACTATCGACGAAGTGGCAATCGTTATGGTCGGTGATCAGTTTTTACCTCGAGATATTATTCTTCATAAGCGAAACGCTCAGTTGTTAAGAATTGCTGAAACTCATCGATGCTACGATGCCCTACAATATCCTATCATTTTTTGGGATGGAGCCGACGGCTATCACTTTAATATTAAATTGATGAATCCAGCCACTAACAAAGAAATGAATAAGAAATGCAGTGCAATGCATTATTATTCCTATAGACTAATGATTCGGCAGGATGAAGAAAATTATATTTTAAAATGCCGTGAATTGTTTCAACAATTTGTCGTTGATATGTATGCTAAAATTGGATCAGAACGTTTGCTATATATCCGCCTGAATCAGACCAAGTTCCGCTCTGAACAATACATTCATTTGCGAGATGCAGTTATAAATGACGGTAATACCACAAACGTTGGAAGATTAACAATTTTACCTTCGTCATATGCTGGCAGTCCCCGTCATATGCATGAATATGCTCAAGATGCTATTGCGTATGTTCGTCTCTATGGTCGTCCAGATTTATTTTTTACATTTACATGTAATCAATCTTGGGACGAGATACTGCAGCTTTTACTTCAAGGACAATCGGCGGTTCATAGGCATGACATTACGGCCCGTGTCTTCCGGCAAAAGTTGGAATCACTGATAAACTACATAGTAAAACTTGAAGTGTTTGGGTCAGTGCGATGCTGGATGTACTCAGTGGAATGGCAAAAACGAGGTTTGCCACACGCACATATACTAATCTGGCTACATAAAAAAATTACTTCGAACGAAATTGATGATGTGATTTCCGCTGAAATACCTGATAAAAATGTCGATAAGGGGTTACATGATATTATTGTAAAAAATATGATACATGGACCTTGCGGTGCACTGAACGAAAATTCACCATGCATGGCCAAAGGAAGGTGCACAAAGCAATATCCTCGACTTTTAGTGTCAAACACAATTACTGGCAATGATGGTTACCCACAATATAGAAGAAGATCTACTGAAGATGGCGGTAAAACAGCAATAATAAAGAAGCGTAACGGTACCACCATCGAAGTAGATAACCAGTGGGTTGTTCCATATTCCCCATTATTATCAAAAAAATTTAATGCACACATAAACGTTGAATACTGTAACTCCGTAAAGGCAATCAAATACATATGTAAATACGTCAACAAAGGGATTGACATGGCAGTTTTTGGCTTGCAGCCCGAAATCAAAGATTTCGACGAAATCGCACAATATCAGGCTGGAAGATACATAAGCAGTAATGAAGCTGTTTGGCGAATTCTTTCATTTCCGATACATGAACGTAGTCCAGCTGTTGTTCACTTAGCGGTACATTTACAGAATGGTCAACGTGTTTATTTCACGGAAACCAACGTGCAACAAAGAGTCCTGAATCCACCGGATACAACATTAACAGCTTTTTTTTCGCTTTGCAAAAATGATTCTTTTGCAAAAAAACTGCTGTATACTGAAGTGCCTTCGTATTACACGTGGAATACTAAAAATAAAGTATTTTAACGTCGAAAACAGGGTAAGTCAGTCGACGGCCAACCTACCATCTTCAAAGATACCACGATAGGAAGACTCTACACCGTTCACCCCAATCAACATGAATGCTTCTTTCTACGCCTGCTTTTGGTGAATGTACCCGGTCCGACATCCTTTGAGTATTTGAGAACTGTAAACGGTACTATACATGACACTTACCGTAGTCCATGCCAAGCTCTGAATTTATTGGAGAATGACCAACACTGGGATAACTGCATCAATGACGCGTGCGAAACGTCAACCCCAAGTCAAATTCGTGCATTGTTTGGCATCATTTTAACAACTTGCTCTCCATCAGCTCCTACAGAGTTATGGGAAAAATATAAGTCAAAAATGTCCGAAGATATACTCCATCGAAAACAGTTAGAGACGTCAGATATGACTTTTGATTTTACATCAGAAATTTATAACTACACTTTAGTTATTATAGAAGATTTGTGCGTACGTATGTCAAACAAACCTCTTCAGGATTTGGGAATGCCTTCACCTAACCGTATCGCTGCTGTTTCGACATGTGTAGAATTGGATCGTGAACAAAGTTACAGTATGAGTGATCTATTGTCGTATGTACAAAATAACATTTCCAAGTTAACGTTGGAACAAAAAGACATTTATGATACGATAATGCATTGTGTCGATAACAACGTTGGATAAATTTTCTTTTTGGATGCGCCAGGAGGTACTGGTAAAACATTTGTGATAAAACTGATTCTGGCATCAATTCGATCAAAAAATGATATAGCGTTGGCAATTGCGTCGTCCGGAATAGCCGCAACATTGCTGCCTGGTGGAAGAACTGCTCATTCCGCTCTGAATTTGCATTCCACAGAAACTCCCACGTGCAATATTTCCAAATCATCTGGGATGGGTAAAGTATTGCAGCAATGCAAACTTATTATTTGGGATGAGTGCACAATGGCACACAAAGAATCGCTCGAGGCTCTGGATCAATGCTTGAAAGATTTGAGAGGGAAGTCGAAACCCTTTGGCAGTACATTAATATTGCTTGCGGGAGATTTCAGGCAAAAATTACCTATAATACCTAGATCAACTCCTGCAGACGAAATGAATGCTTGCCTGAAAAATTCTAATTTATTGGCACACGTAAAAATATTAAAATTAACTACAAATATGCGTGTCCGATTGCAAAACGATGACTCTGGTCAAACATTTTCAGACCAATTGCTGGCAATTGGAAACGGAAAGCTCCCAGTAGACTCAATTTCAGGACGTATACAACTACCTGCTGATTTCTGTAATTTAGTGACGTCCAAAAATGAATTGATTGAAAAAGTATTTCCGAATATTCTAAAAAATTATAAAAATAATAAATGGCTAAGTGAAAGAGCGATTCTCGCACCCAAAAATATAGACGTCCACGAAATCAACAATATTGTTTTGACCAAGATTCGAGACCAGGCAGTCCTTTACAAGTCAGTCGACACAGCTTTGGAACCAAATGAAGCGGTTAACTATCCATCTGAATTTTTAAATTCCATAGATCTTTCAGGGTTTCCAACACACGTGCTACAACTAAAAATAGGCGTACCAATAATACTTTTAAGAAATATAAACCCACCAAAGCTTTGCAATGGCACTCGACTTGCCGTAAAAAAAACAATGGAAAACCTAATAGAGGCCACAATCTTGACAGGGCCTTTTGAGGGTGAGGCTGTTCTTATTCCTCGCATTCCCATGATTCCAACGGATCTGCCTTTTCAATTTAAAAGATTGCAATTCCCAATTCGATTAGCATTTGCAATCACCATTAACAAAGCTCAAGGTCAATCATTAGAAAAATGTGGTATAGATCTTAATACTGATTGTTTTTCCCATGGACAATTGTACGTTGCATGTTCGAGGGTCGGTAAACCTGACAATCTATTTATATGCAGCGACAATTGGACAGCGAAGAATGTTGTATATTCGCACGTTTTACGCAGTTAATTTGTATTGCATCTATCTATCTATCTATCTATATAAAAACGAGTTGTGTGTATGCATGTTTGTTTGTTTGTAAAAAGAACGTTTGTATATGACGTCATTATTAGTACATACGGCTTTGTATATGCACAGACAATGGGAAAGCCAAGAATGTTGTATATTCGCAATTTTTACGTAGTTTGAAACACATATATAAATCTATCTATATTCACAGGTGGGACCCAGGGACAAAACTACAATGGCGCGTAACTAATATAGCGCGTAACGACTTACGCGCCCGGGGGGGCTTGGGGGGTTGCGAAGCGCCCCACCAACTAGGTGTCGCCCCACCAACCCATACATATATATGGAAGAATATACATATATATACGTGGTATGTATATACATGATATATATATATATATATACATACATATATATATATATATATATATATATATATATATATATATATATATATATATATATATATATATATATATATATATATATATATACATATATATATACATATATATATATATATATATATATATATATATACATATATATATACATATATATATATATATATATATATATATATACATATATATATATATATATATATATATATATATATATATATATATATATATATATATATATATATATATATATATATATATATATATATGTATATATGTATATATATATATATATATATATATATATATATATATATATATATATATATATATATATATATATATATATATATATATATATGTATATATATATATATATATATATATATATATATATATATATATATATATATATATATATATATATATATATATATATATATATATATATGTATATATATATATATATATATATATATGTATATATATATGTATATATATATATATATATATATATATATATATATATGTATATATATATGTATATATATATATATATATATATATATATATATATATATATATATATATATATATATATATATATATATATATATATATATATATATGTATGTATATATATATATATATCATGTATATACATACCACGTATATATATGTATATTCTTCCATATATATGTATGGGTTGGTGGGGCGACACCTAGTTGGTGGGGCGCTTCGCAACCCCCCAAGCCCCCCCGGGCGCGTAAGTCGTATATGTATATATATATATATATATATATATATATATATATATATATATATATATATATATATATATATATATATATATATATATATATATATATATATATATATATATATATATATATATATATATATATATATATATATGTATTTTCTTTTTAGGCATGTTAGGTTTTGGCTCTTCTGGAGTCATGTGATGTCAGTCAGTGAAGTTATCTATATATATAAAAATAAGTTGTTTGTCTGTCTGTCGACTGACCTCATGACATCATAAGTTGTTTGTCTGTGTGTCTGTCTGTCTGTCCGAATATGACGTCTGAATTATTTCATCATATACCAATTCAAAAACGAATGTATTCAAGCCGAAGTAGCTGAGTTGATAAAGCGTTATGTTCCAGGTTCTAGGTCCGAGAGGTTCCAGGTTCGAACCTTGGCTTTAGCATTAATACAAAAGAAGAAAAAAACTAAAAAAGGTAAAACTAAAAAAAAACTAAAAAGAAAAAGAAAAAAAGTAAAAAAGCTGAAAAAAGGTAAAAACAAAAAAAAACTAAAAAGAAAAAAAGGAAAAAAACTAAAAATTTATTTCATCATATCAAACAGTTCGTGGTAAACGAACTGTAGTAAGGAGCGACCCGGCTCAATAGTAAACGAAACTCTAAAAAACGGTTTTAGCATTTCGATGCTAAAACATACATCAAAAGAATCAGATTTTTATGCTGATTTCAAATATATAAGTTTTATCAAATTTAGTCTTTGTCATCAAAAGTTACGAGCCTGAGAAAATTTGCCTTATTTTGGAAAATAGGGGAAACACCCCCTAAAAGTCATAGGATAACGAAAATCACACCATCGCATTCAGCGTATCAGAGAACCCTATAGGAAAAATTTCAAGGTCCAATCTACAAAAATGTGGGATTTCGTATTTTTGGCCAGAAGACTAATCACGGGTGCGTGTTTATTTGTTTATTTGTTTGTTTGTTTGTTTTTTTTCCAGGGGTCATCGTATCGACCAAGTGGTCCTAGAGTGTTGCAAGAGGGCTCATTCTAACGGAAATGAAAAGTTCTAGTGCCCTTTTTAAGTGACCGAAAAAATTGGAGGGCACCTAGGCCCCCTCCCACGCTCATTTTTTCCCAAAGTCAACGGATCAAAATTTTGAGATAACCATTTTGTTCCGCATAGTCGAAAACCATAATAACTATGTCTTTGGGGATGACTTACCCCCCACAGTCCCTGGAGGAGGGGCTGCAAGTTACTAACTTTGATCAATGTTTACATACAGTAATGGTTATTGGGAAGTGTAGGGGGATTTTTTTGTTTGGGTGTGGGGTTCAGGGGAGGGGGCTATATGGAAGGATCTTTCCTTGGAGGAATATTTCATGGGGGAAGAGAAATTCAATCTAAAGGGCGCAGGATTTTCTAGCATTATTATAAAAAAAAACAAAAAAAACAATGAAAATATAAACATGAAAAAGTTTTACAATTGAAAGTAAGGAGAAGCATTAAAACTTAAAACGAACAGAGATTATTTTAATAATTTATGTACGGAGAGCCAAAATCAGACATGCATTAATTCAAAAACTTTCAGAAATTAAATAAAAAAATCAAGTTTTTTGAAATGAAAGTAAGGAGCGACATTAAAATTTAAAACGAACAGAAATTACTCCTTATACGAAAGGGGCTTTTCCTCCCCGACACCCCGCTCCTTGCGCTAAAGTTTGACTCTTTCTCGCAACTCTATTTTTTAAAACAATAAAAAACTTTAGCGTAAAGAGCGGGGTGTCGAGGAGGAAAAGCCCCTTTCATATAAGGAGTAATTTCTGTTCGTTTTAAGTTTTAATGTCGCTCCTTACTTTCATTTCATAAAACTTGTTTTTTTTTTATTTAATACCAATTCAAAAACGAATGTAGGCTACATACAGACCGGGACACAGGGAATAAAAAAAACTAAAAAGAAAATACTAAAAAAACTAAAAAAGCTAAAAAACTAAAGAAAACTAAAAAGAAGGTAAAAAACTAAAAACTAAAAAAGAAAAAAACTAAAAAAAAACTAAAAAAAGGTAAAAACTAAAAAAAACTAAAAAGAAAAGAAACAAAAACTAATAAAAAACTAAAAAACTAAAAAAGCTAAAAACTGAAAAAGAAAAAGAAACTAATAAAAAGGAAAAAAACTGAAAAATACAGGAGAAAAAGAAAACTAAAAAAAAATAAAAATAAAAATAAGAAAAACTAAAAAAGGTAAATGTATTCAAGCCGAAGTAGCTGAGTTGGTAAAGCGTTATGTTCCAGGTTCTAGGTCCGATAGGTTCCAGGTTCGAACCTTCGCTTTAGCGTTAATACAAAAGAAGAAAAATAACTAAAAAAGGTAAAAACTACAAAAAAACTAAAAAGAAAATACTAATAAAACTAAAAAAGCAATTAGCAAATGGCGCGTAACGACTTACGCGGTCGGGAGGGCTTGGGGGGCGCGAAGCGGCACCCCAACAGCTAGTTGAATATAACAGGCTAAAATTATGCTACTACTCTGCACATAAGTGTTTTAAGCAGTTATCATTGACAAAACAGTAACATGTTTCAACCTTGAAGGCCTTGTTATTTGATCTTTGGACTATTTTGAACACAATGAATACCTAAACATTTTTATCCGATGTATTTTAGGAAAATAGGACTGGGGCTAGTTTTTCTCCGATCACTTTTGACTCTTAAAAAGGGTACTAGAACTTCTGATTTCCAATGAATTGAGCCCTATTCAAAGTTTATACACCCGCGCCTTTCATGAAAACCTTATATATTAACATTAGGTAACCAGTATAACTTATAACATTTGCCCTGAAGGCAGTTGGGTCCCAGAAGACGTAATTACAGGATCTTTCAACTATGTTGAACAAAATGGCTATTTCAAATTTTTATTAAATATGTATGGAAAAACAATGAACCTGGAGGGGGGGGGGCTGGTTGCCCCTCTAGTCAATTTTGACTCTTAAAAAGGTTTTTTTTAGATTAAAGAGTACTTTTGTTTTTATTTTTGCTCATTGCTATGTTGGAATTAAAACCCGTATTTTCTTCCTTAACTTTTCGTATATGCAACACACGGGTTCTTCATTGAACCTCGGATTTCAAACATCACGTAAATCACCTGAAAGAAAGTTCGACCATGGATGACCATGCCAGCATTTATGGCTCCCTTATTCATAAAAACTTAAGAGACCTTCGTGTAAATAGAGTGTCCTGTTTCCATCCCTTCTATCCACAGTCAAATACAAATTAAGTTAATTAATGGTAAGATCTTTCCTCAAATATAAAGATATGCATGCATATTATAAAAGCCACAAGAACTCTCCGTACCATATAAGTGCAGTAATTGCCTGTAAAACAATTCTGGAAACGGTTCCAGTCAACATACAATCACAAAATTCTTATCAGAGGTCGATTACTTAAGATAAAGATATTATTCAATCACATATTTCTGTAATAATTTTCGTTGATATTGATGAAGTAAATAAAAAAACAAGTTTTTTTTAACTCAAAGTAAGGATTGACATTTAAACTTAAGCGAACAGAAATTATTCCGTATACGAAAGGGGCTGTCCCCTCCTCAGCGCTCCGCTCTTTACGTTAAAATTTTTATTGTTTTAAAAAGTAGAGTTGTAAGAAAGAGTCAAACGTTAGCTTAAAGAGCAAGGCGTTGGGGAGAGGACGTCGTCAGAAAAATTTATAGGCTATATTTAAAATTAGCATAAAAATTCGATTCTTTTGATTTATATATTGATATCAAAATTCCGTTTTTAAGAGTTTCGGTTACTATTGAGCCGGGTCGTTCCTTGCTACAATTAGTTACCACGAACTGTTTGATTTACCTCTAAGAGGAAAAGAATTGATAATGGGAGTATTCATTGATATGCTCAACATGAGAGCAACATCAAGTGACACCAAAGTAAAAATCGCCTAAAAAGAGTAAAAATGCTACATTCATTTCACCATTAATTCGGAACGGGTTGATTGCCCTATGTGGAGAAGAAATAATGGACGAATTAATTAGTGAAAATCATCTTTTCATTCCAATTTAATAGAGGAAACAGCGTAAAAAGTTGGTAAAAACCATTATCTTCAGTTTTTGATAATATGATGAAAATAGCAACCTCATTAAAGAAGAATTTGCTGGTTTCAATTTGTTTGAAGCCCCAAGTGTAGCCACACTAGTAAAATAAGTTGAAACATTCCCCAACGAAAACAAATTGCAACCTGAGACATTTTCTGGTCTGGGCATCAACGGAAGCAGCACAGTAGCAAGCAAAGAAGGTGATGTTCAAGCTGTTCTGAAGAAAAAGCTCAAGAATGTCCTTTTTTCACTGCGCCAACTAAACCTAGTGATCAGTAGTTTGATTATGGTGCGTTTGTCCGGCATTTTGTTTCCATAGTCAAGGATTTCATAGACCAGGATCCTCATTGTAAACTTGATGATTTGCAATATTCTAGTATGTTGGATTCGCTCCTTCAGGACGTTCAGGTTTTGCTCATTGGTCTTCAAAAGTTATCTACCCTAAGAAGTTATACGTAGATTAAATTAGTGTATGGAGAGAAGTTTCCCTACCGTGGGAGGCGCTTAAGTGCTGTTGCATGTGCGAGCAAATTATGTGCCATTATGCAGGGGCTACTGGGATTCTTATGATGATTATGACCCGGGAGGTAAGTGTGCCTGCCATCTCTGTGGACAATATGGGGGTGACCTGGAACATTTCATTAGTAATTGCAACAGTTTGGAGAACGTAAGGAGCTTTTTTTTGTGGGGGGGGGGGTGCACCATGGCTTTTACATACCTCTTCTAGGAAACTAATTATTGCAGTGGAAAGCCTTATACAGAATGTTTAAGAGGCGAAGAATTTATAATTATAGAGTGTTGAGTGTTGTTGTTTTATTTGTTCACTTTCATATATATATATATATATATATATATATATATATATATATATATATATATATATATATATATATATATATGGAGCTCAAAACTTAACCAAGGTATTTAAGACAAATTACAATCGAAGAAGGAAAACGAATTGGCAAAAGTAATGGCAACAGAAAGATGAATGATCATTGTGATGCTACACCAAAGAGGGATGAAGGAGCATTTTTGGTTCAGGGTCTTAATTTTTTATTAAGCACTTTGGTCTTTGGTTCGAAACACCTTAAATTATTAAGATGCTCTAAAATCCTAGGGACGAAACTTTTTTGAGACTTCTTAGCAACAGAATTGATCACAGAGTACGTTTAGATTGCTGTGGAGGCCAAGTGGGGACTTGAGGTCTAGTGCGGCTCAGAAATTTACGGAAAATATCCTCCGTGTGGGGTGTTCAGAAATGGTTGACTTAGCGGAACGCAAGCAACTTTTATCTCTCCTTTCTTTTAAGGTGGTAATCTTTAAGGAAGTTTCTTTTAAGGAAGGAGTGTGGGGTATAGTTCTCTTTGTAGATTATCCCATACAAACGTTCTTAGACCGACTTGATTTTGTAGCTAAGTTCACTTGAAAGCTGTGGATGACAGACCGGATGTGGATATTCAATAACGGCCTGAAAAAGAATGACAAGAAAATGGAGGGAATGCGTTTTGGCCAATTTAATTTATTTAGAAGCTTAACTAAGGACAGCATGTGTTTGCTTGTTCGATAATTTTGAAGCAAGCATGTTCCACTAACGCTTCAGGTGAGGTAGGGCTAATTAAAATGGGAGAAGACTTCAAGAAATTTAATCTTCATCATGTTTAATTTAATGACATTCACATTCTCATTTAGATTCTTAGCTTCATCCAAACATGGGTAAGGATTTCAAGGGAAATGCTTTTTCATATTTTTATGCCACCATATCATCACGCTATTTTTTCTTTGTATTTCGTTTTTGTTTCAGGTTTATAATGATTATACATCGAAAAAACAAACTAGAAAAGATCATATATAGCATCATGGTAGATCAGCTCTAATCTGAGAAGATATATGTCATAGCTAATTGACGGTATAGCCCAACAAGATTTTAAAAGGTAAGTTAAATCTTGAATGCGTGACGAAGTTTTTAAACAGTCTTTATACTCTCAAGCCCTTCCACCTTGACCAGATGATACGTACAACCATGGCAAGCTGGTTGTGGGAAAAGGGGCTCAAAGATATAGCTTCTTTGAGTGGCAATCGGTAGGCTACTCAGGGTGGCTTGAGCCTAAAATTTTAACGTCGGTTGAATTTAAAACAAGATTTTCTGTGTAAACGTCCCTATAGTTCAACTTCACGTAACAAAGTTGGTATGGTTAGTTTTAGAGGTAGGCCTATGGGTCACTGACCATATATTAGTGGTCAAGGCATTTAATATAGCGTCAGCTCCAGCGTTGCTAATACGGTAAAATTGTAGCCTTTTTCGGTACAATTTAGAACTCCTGGAACATTGCGGTACATTTGGATATAAATTGGTAAAATCAATTTTTCCGGTACGGTAAGCACGGTAAATGATGGTAATTATGGTAAATTTTAACCCACTGTATAGATGATAGTCTAATTTTTTGAGCAATCTGCAAACAATTGCACGGGCTGAATGTTTTGGACTGTGGGGCATAAGATGACATAAGACGCAAATTACTCCTTGAGGAAAGCCTGTCATAACTTCTAATCCATCAGAGTAACTGGACTTACTACCCCAAGAAAATAAAAGGACATCTTACTTATGGCTGGCCAAATAAGCCAGTCAACAGCAGCCACATGTAAACCACAAGATGGATTCCTCAAGTAAGCAAAAGGAGTTTTTTCTTCGGAACTGATTATTTCAAGTTTGGATATTATCCTCCCCCCTTTACTTTTCATTTAAAACTTCTAAAATAAAAGTATAATCATGGATTAAAACTAATAACAAATATATGGAAACAAACGAATTCAAGCACTCACAATCTCAATAATTTTCTTACATATTAATTGAAAGCGAAAATAGATTTGTCTCGTTCATATATATCAAATTAACTAGTCCTAGAATTATTTAGCCAGAGTTCTTACCTTTTTTCAGTTTATACACTATGGAATACTTTTATAATAGTCTAAAAGGTTTTTCGTGAAATACCATACAAGGTAATTGTGTAGGAATTCTTCTTCAATGTCTTCTAATTTCTTTTCACAAAACCGGTATCACACTCCAAAACACATTTTTGCCCCTTTGTAGAGCCTGATTATAATTTAAAATATGATGAATAGACGAATCTTAGGACCAAATATATTCCATAGAGTTTACCTTAGAAAATTTCTAAAATTTAATATCCCTCACAGGACATAATTATTATATCATTTATTACGAACGTATTTATTTTAAATAAAACATAATTAAAAAAACAGTTCCGGAAACTTTTTATTTTTGATATACGAGTTTTCTTGGAAAAAGTTTAGTTTCGTTAGATAAAAATAAATTAGAATGCAATAAAACTTCACCAGCTTTTTCTTTCTTTTAAATTTATTCTTCTAAAATAGATTTACAATCGGCTGACGAATCGCTTATATATTCGTGCTAAGACTTACCCCCCTCTTCACCCAGAGACACCCTTTAGTGTCTTATTACTGGGTATTTGAGATGCAACCCGAAACCAAATGGGAGCCTATGTGACTTCAAACAACAATTACAGAAAGAGAGAGCCTTCAGAGAATTTTTGACGTGTTGTTCCAAATGTTTATAAAAAATACCTTCTTAATTGTGTTCTTTAACCTAAAATTAATGCTCATTCATTGGGCTAAAGAAACTATCTACAGATTTACCAATTAAAAATTGCTGTAAATTTACCAATTTCAAAATTTATCAATCCAAAAATTACAAAAAAAAATTACCAAAAGATTTACCGAATTCGAAAACTGCAAATTAAATGCATTGCTTCAATATTCCCTTTATTGGCATTTTAAAGTCTCATTTAGAAGTCAATTTTAAATAATTTTAAATGAAATAGGGCCAAAAGGGAAAACAGTGGCATAAAAAGTCTAAGTAGTAAAATTTAGATTGGACGTCTAAAATAATTTTAGACGAAACAGGGCCTTAAGCGAAAGTCTAAATGATTTTAAATGAAGTAGTTCCTTGAAATAAAAAAATTAAATGAAATAGGGCCTTAAACAAAAGTCTAAATAATTTTAAATGAAATAGGGCCAAAGTGCAAACAGTGGCATAAAAGAGTCGAAGCAGTAAAACTTAGATTGGAAGTCTAAATTTTTTTTAGTGTAACAAAACTTTGTTCCCTTCGTGTAAACTTTATTAGTTTCTTATGTTTTTTTATACTAAATTAAAAATAAGGAAACACCACTCAACGACTTTATAGTATTGAGTGAAGTGTAAGTGACACGATAGCCTTTAGAGAGTTTGAGAGAGTCGCACCAAACAATTTCAATTTGGTAATTTTTATTCGTTTTAGGTTTAACTTGAAAATTCAATCTAATTTTGTTAGTTTTGGGTTTCATCTATTTATTTATAGTTCCGTTCCTTTTACTTTTCATGTATTCGCGAATAGTAGTTTCCATTTGTTTAAAATTTAAATCATAATATTAATTTACTTCTGCTAACTTTTCGGCATTAAAATTGTTGTTACCTTTTTTGGAATAAATGAAAATAATTACCGAATTATTATAGTGCTTAAGTTTTCATCAGAAATCCCTTATTATAGTTTCAATTATTTTCAGAACGAGTCACTTTACTTAAATTTCAATACACCTAATTATTTGGTTAAAAGTATATAAGAAATTTAACTGTTATAGATCTGATAAATTTGGTCCTTGCAACTGACACCCGGCTGTTAGCAGCAGCCTTAAGTGGTTATGTGGTTAAACAGTGGTTAAGTGGTTAAACCCTTAGTGGTTATGAGCAGTGATTAAACAGTAGCCCTTTTCAGTAGTTACCGAAACTTTACAAAAATATAAAGTTTCAGAACAATATATGCGGCAACCGGCAAGAGAATTCAAATTTAAACCGATTTCAATTTATTTATTTATTTAAGAATTAACAACGCTTCTTGACTACTAAGGTCCCTGCGTCGGTAAACCGATTTCAAGTTTATATAATTGAGTATATTTGAAATTGCCTCTTAAGAGTTGATAGCACAGAAAAAATTTTAATGGTCTTAGAAAAGGGAGCATAATATACTTCAATAGGATAACACTTCTATCAAAATTTTACCATTGAATTCAGAAAGCTACTAGTAATATTTGGAATTTTAAATATTTGATTAACTGAATAGATACTGATCATTATTAAATCAGTTATAATTTCATCAAGGAGAACTTCTTAAAACATCTGGGTGTAGACTAGTAGCATAATTTTTGCCATTTATAATCAGCCTCTTCACTGACTGGCTTCACATGAATTTTCAAGAGCCAAAAAATAATATGCTTAAAAAGATAATGTAAATAATTAACATACAGTTTCATAATTTTGTCAATGAAAGCTGCTTAAGACCTTTCAGTGCAGAGTAGCAGCACAATTTTAGCTTGTTCTATTTACTGACTTCACATGATTTCCTTTTAGCCAATGACTAACATACTTAAAAATAAAAATATGAATAAGTAACATACAATTTCTTCTGTATATTCAGCTTTTCATAAAACAAAATTGAACTATTTTAGAATACCCTGTTGTTTTTTGATTTTGGTTGAAGACTATGATTTTAAGGATTACTAACAAAACTTAAGAAACTCAATAAAACCTCTGATAATCTAACAACGCGAAATAAGACAATCAAATAAAAGCAAAAATATGTTTAACGACGAAATGTTGGAATAAAAAATAAGATTAGCAGAAAAACTTTATTTCCTGTAATTTTTTGTAGTTACTACAACATATAGAAGAATATATTTTAGATGATTAATTAATATGCAATTTTTTCTGGATATTCAGCTTTTCATGAAGCAAAATTAAATATTTTGGAACGTTGATTTATTTTTATTACTTGAAGATTATGATTTTAAGGATTACTAACCGATCTTATGCAAATCAACAAAATATCTGATAATTTAATAAGTCGAAATACAACATCCAAAGAAAAGTAAAAATAAATTTATAGACAAGGATATGGAATCGCAAATATGACTAGCAAAGAAAATTTATTTCCTGTAACTTTTTGCAATTATTACAGCGTACACAAGAACATATTTTAGATGATTAATCAATTTGCAATTTTTTCTGGATATTCAGCTTGTCATGGAAAAAAATTAAAATATTTTAGAACTTTGGTTTATTTTTGTTACGTGAAGATTATCAATTTGTAGAATACTAGCCGAGCTTAAGCAAATTAATAAAATATCTTATAGTTTAATAACTAAAAAAAAAATCCAATAAAATTAAAAATATGTTTATAGACAAGATTTTGAAATCAAAAATATGATTAGCACAGAAAATTTATTATCCGTAATTTTTTTGTAGTTATTACAAAGTATAGAAGAACATAGTTTTTCTTGCTATGTAACTGATTTTTATAGAAAAGAAACCGAATTTAAAAAAAATGATAAAAACAAAAGAATAAAAAAAGATAATGAAATTGCTATAGACTAAACTAGATTTAAATGACGAAATAAACAAAAAATCACCAATAATTGTATTCATTGTTCCACTGACTATTAGGACGTGAAAAGCCGTTTATATTGTCCCAGCTTTCATATTGAACACAAGTCTTGTCACTGGATTGATATTGGACATAGGTTTCATTTTCACAACACACCCATTCCTCACTAAACTCTTGGTACATATCCGTATTTCTCGAACTGATGTTATAATAAGTTTCATAGTCAGATAAAACAATATTATCATAATTGGGGAAGCTTGAATCGGGTAAAGTTGATTGACCTTTGTTGGCATTCATCTGGCCACATGCTATGTCAAAGCTTTGTCCGATAGAGCCATCTCCGTATAAGTTATGTGTATCCCAGTTACTACTTGAGGAACTTATTGTGGAAGCTTCGATTTTTCCAGTAGCTTTAATGGGTGGTGTGATACAAGAAGAATCCTGTATTTCAGCCGGCTCAGAAGCTTCTGACGACATATCTTGGATTAGTTGTCTTTTGTGTTTCATTCTTCGATTTTGAAACCAGACTTTTACTTGACGTTCAGTGAGACTTAAACTTGTTGCTATTTCAATTCTTCTCGGCCTACATAAATATTTATTGAAATGGAATTCTTTTTCTAACTCAAGAAGCTGACTGTTGGTGTAAGCTGTGCGAAGTCTTCGAGGAATTCCGATGCCAATCATACCTGAAAGTTGAAACCTTCAATTCTAAAAACCTAAACTAAAATTAAAAAAAAAATGCATTCCTTCATTTTACACACTATTAAGTTAAGGGAGAGAGCTTAAAACCCCCTTCAAGTGTTTAATATTTATTTTACTTTGATTTAACCATTTGTTTATTAATTTTAAATTTTCTTGAACATGTCTACTAGATATCTATATTTATGAGGCAACAGTTATATAATAGATACAAGCCTAAAATTGGGGCTATTGAGAAGGAAACATGTTAAAAAAGGCATTCTTTTTTCATACCATGCAGAAAAATGTTAGTTAAGACGTTTTGAAGGCATTTCCACTATAATTTATACATTCCCACCCCTAATCTGCAAATATATAGCGCAAATCATATATTTTCGTGTACTAACCTGTTTTCTGATTCCGTTAACGTTGATTCAATTTCCAGTTATATGGGTTGAAACAGGTGTGACGTATGGCAAAATTCATGGAAAAGATATAATTTGAGCTATATATTGGCAAATTAGCTGGGGGGGGGGGGGTCAGGTCTGGATTTGAAGCTTTGATGCTTCTAGGTCCAAGCGTTTTTGCCGCTCCATTGTTGCAATATTTTCCGGTAAATCCTCGAAAATTCAGGGGCGGCGGAAGCACTGAACAGAACGCAGCTGATGAGCTATAATCAATGAAAGAGAGATACTGAGCAATGAAAGAGAAATACTGAACTCTCAGCTGCTTTTTATGGGAGACATCTGACAGTTTATTTGTGACCGCGGAATTCCTGTGTCGTTTTAAATTCACTTTTTTGTGAATAGGCAGCCCGGCAGCTGAATACAACTGGCACTTTGAATATAAATAGTCCAGTTTTCGTTAAGAAAAGGGACTCGGTGATAATTTATTGCACCCCTGGGCATTGCGCACCTCTGGGCTAAGTGAGCCTATTGGTAAATCCTTGCCTGGGTGAGGGGGAGTATAATATGTAAAAAATTTATTCTTTATCTTGCTGAAGATATGAAATTATTCATGATAGCGTGTAGCAGTAGTAGTAGTAGTAGTAGACAGGTTTAATAGCAAAAACTTGACAGCTATTGCTGATTTGTGTTTCTTTACAACATATTCAAAATCAAACTATACTTGTAAATATAAATCAAACTATAAATATTAACTCTTATTGTATATTTGGACGAAAACCGGGACAAAAGAATTACCATATCGGTTTGTTCTTGCTTTAACGGGAACTAACTTATCTTGCTTTCTCGTTCTTGATGGTAGAGGTTGATCAGATAGAATGTCACGGTGCTGAGATTTAGAAAGCAAGAACTTTCCAAAACTCATTATCAGAGTTTCGTACCGGTTTTGGAGTGATGGCAGTCCAAGCACTTCCAGAGCCTTTTCGTAGGGTATGTCACGGCGGCCCAAGATGATCGATACCGCTTGCTTCTGAACCGATTCAAGCTCCTGACAAAGATACACTGTTCTAAGTACTGAGGGCACCCAAACAGGGCACGCATATTCCAGAATGGGGCCGACATACGCTATCTATGCATACATAGCTCTCTGTGTTCGCACTGAACCTATGCACAACAACATGTGTTGTAGCATAATTTGTATGCAACAAATGTTTTCTATATTAATGTGACGAATCTCAAAACCATGAGCAGTTGTCCTTATTTTTATTTGTACGTTCCTGAGCGAAAATTTGAACTTTAAGAGCATTTTAATACGTATTGGACATACGATTTTCATGGTATTAAATTAGTTGCCAAAAGTTAAGCTTATAATTGAGCTAATAATTCATTTCGAACATAATTGGTTTCATTTCAACAATCTATTCTTCTTTGTCAATCTTATTTTTTCTGACCTAAGACCTGTAACGCTATCTAGCATAATTGTTCAAATAAAAATAGGTTTACCGTTAGCTCCCACTGATGCGATTCTACGCAGAAACGGCCGTTTTACTCGGGTCCATAAAAATTCTTCTGCTTTCTGATGAAAGTTTATGCAACAAAACAATTGAAAAACTATGTTGGAATATTTCTACTGAGCCGTCGAAAATCGTATCCGTAATTCGGAATTGAAAGCGTTTTGAATATGTAACTAAGAAATTAATCATGTTTTTCAGAAGTTTTTATTAATACTTGTCAAAGGACATGAGGATCATCTCCTTTTAATCTAAGGATTTAAACTTCAAGGCCTGGGAGGATATTTCTAGGATTATGAACATAGAAGATAAAACTTATTTCTTTATTGGGCATACCTGTTCTAGGCTAATACAAGTTAGTGCTTTAAATATTCTTTTTTGGCTTCTAGATCTTGGCCTATCCCTATGCATACACTATTCAAATATCTCTTAATATGTTCTGTGCTTCAACAGCTGCAGTGAATCATTTCTGTGTGAATATTTTTGCGAGCTTCCTGTATCCACTATCTGTAAGCCGTTTTGAACTAAATAAATCACATCGATGAGAATTAATGGTCTATAGTGAGTTCAGATATTCTAAAATTACTTATCCGACAGGCCTGATTACTGATCCTACGAAACGTAAATGATGTCAGAGGTTGATCACTCCTTGAAACGACCTGGATTAGGTATCGGATAAATTTCACCTGCTAACCTTGTAAAACCCCTGAGGAAATATAAAAAAATTTCGATTTTTCATAAATAGAAAAAATATGTGAAATTATATAAAGAGTACAAAAAGGGACAGTAATTGTGAAATATGGCACACCTTTCTCGGCCTCTGAATCAGCTATGTTTACAGTAAAGTACAAGTGATTAACGTTGTTATTCACCGAGTTGCCTACAGCGTTTCAGTTGACAAATTTCTGAATAAGTATTTGTTGTTATTTTGTACAGAATTCACCCGGGGAAGTTAATATTAAGTGGGTAGCTTGGATAAAGGAAACTGGAACGCACTCATCAAGACTACTCGAAAAAGGAGCGAGGAGATTTTTGGCCATCGGGAAAAGCTTCTACCTGCCAGGCCCTCGTTTCTCAGAGCCATCATGTTTCTTAGGCGACTACAATTTTCGTAACATGTCTGTGTGTATTGTAGCTTTATTTTATATGTTCATTCGTCTAATTTTGAAATATCATAAGGTTCATGTTAGAATATAATATTAGACTAGGAAATATGGGTAGCAAAACTTTGAATTGCCCTATGTTTTTTGCTTTTGCTTTATGTGTTCCACTTATTTAATGCTTTTATTAGTATAAATCAATGAATCGACTACCAAATCAATTTATTAAAAATTCATAAGTAATATTTCAATGAATCACGCATAGTAAATGTTTAGCACAACAAATTTAATCTTACAGAGTTACAATCTGTCCAACATTGCGTCTAGCTGAATAGCACAATACACGAGGCTGCTAGAATGGTACTTGGTTCAATTACAGGATATCCTGTGCTGAGATTGGAGTATGGGGAAGTGGGGGTGGGATGGGATAAGTTCTGCAAAGTTAGCGATGAAGCCTGCGGAAAAATTTGAATGTATATGAAATACACCTTTGCCCACCCAAAAGCTTTTTCTTTCTTAACCCCGTACTCTTTACGGCAGTGTTCATTTGGTAATTAACTGATAGAATTTTAGAGTGCTCAAAATATATCCAGTTGGTAAATGCAGGTGCTTTATTCTCCAATTGCCTTTCAAAACACTTGCCTGGGTAGAAAATACAATTGTTTCAAGCAAATGCAAATAAATAAACTCCTCCATTCTCGATGGGTTGTTTGTTGCCCAAAAAATAAACAAATTTTCAATTAAGTTGTTATTCAACTGGAAATTCAATCCATATGGATTGGTTGAAAAGTAAAAACACTAGTGAAGAAGGTTTAAGGCGGTGAAGCCCCCTATGCAGCATAATTTCTATTCTTTTTTGAGTTTGCATTATCTCTCCTTACTTTCACTGGAAACCAACTTATGCCGATTATCCTTTTTTAATTGTTACTGTTTTTAAACCTTTTAAATGTTTTTAAATATTTGGTGGAATCTAAATTCAAGTAGAACTCCTGCCAAACAATCACGGTAATTAGGATGACATTTAGCTTTGACATAACAAAACTTTGACAAGGAAAATCACCCTAAAAAAGTGGCCCTTAATTTTTTTTTTGATCTTTTTTTTAGGGAAACCTGAAACACAAAAACTGTCTTTGTATTATTAGGGAAGGATTAGTAGAAAAAAATGTTATTCCCAGGGATTCCCCGCCTCCTTTTTGCCCCTATGGAAGTAAGCATAGGATACACTATTTTTAATAGAAGTTTACAGGGTACTTACAACAACCATAATAACGAAAAAAAAATTCAACGAAGATATCAGTATGAGTTTAGTATCAAACAGTTCGTGGTAACCAACTGTAGTAAGGAGCGACCCGGCTCAATAGTAACGAAAATTCTAAAAAATGGAATTTTGATACCAATAGCTACATGAAAAGAATCTCATTTTAATGCTGATTTTAAGTATATAAGTTTCATCAAGTTTAGTCTTACCCATCAAAAGTTACGAGCCTGAGAAAATTTGCGTTATTTTAGAAAATAGGGGGAAACACCCCCTAAAAGTCATACAATCTTAACGAAAATCACACCATCAGATTCAGCGTATCAGAGAACCCTACTGTAGAAGTTTCAAACTCCTATCTACAAAAATGTGGAATTTTGTATTTTTTGCCAGAAGGCAGATCACGGATGCGTGTTTATTTGTTTGTTTGTTTTTTTGTTTTTTTCCCCAGGGGTGATCGTATCGACTCAGTTGTCCTTGAATGTTGCGAGAGGGCTCATTCTAACGGAAATGAAAAGTTCTAGTGCCTTTTTTAAGTGACCAAAAAAATTGGAGGGTACCTAGGCCCACTCCCACGCTAATTATTTTCCCAAAGTCGACGGATCAAAATTCTGAGATAGCCTATTCAGCGTAGTCGAAAAACCTTATAACTATGTCTTTGGGGACGACTTACTCCCCCACAGTCCCCGTGGGAGGGGCTACAAGTTACGAACTTTGACCAGTGCTTACATATAGTAATGGTTATTGGGAAGTGTGCAGGCGTTTTCAGGAGGATTTTTTGTTTGAAGGAGGGGTTGAGAAGAGGGGGATATGCTAGGGGAACTTTCCATCGAGGAATTTGTCTTGGGGGAAGAAAATTTCCATGAAGGGAGCTTAGGATTTACTAGCATTATTTAAAAAAAACAATGAAAAAATAAATATGAAAAAGTTTTTTCAGCTGGAAGTAAGGAGCAGCATGAAAACTTAAAAAGAACATAAATTATTACCCATATGAGGGGCTCACCTCCTCCTAATACCTCGCTCTTTACGGTAAAGTATTTTTAACAATTTCAACTATTTATTCTACGGCTTTTGTGATTCAGGGGTCATTCTTAATGAATTGGGACAAAATTTAAGCTTTGGTGTAAAAAGCGAGGTACTGACGAGGGGGCGAACCCCCTCCTATATGTAATAAAAACATTAGAATACAAAAGTTCTTTACGTAAGCTAAGTTATAAGTTACGCATATCTTTTACTAATAAAAAGATTCGTCAAAAATTAAAAGTTCTAGTTGCCTTTTTAATTAACCAAAAAATCGGAGGGCAACTAGGCTTCCTCCCCTGCTTTTTTTTTACTCAAAACCATTCGGTCAAAATTATGAGAAAGTCATTTAGCCAAAAAAAAATATGCAAATTTCGTTTTAATTATTCCTCTGCGGAGAGCCAAAATTCAATCCAAAAAATGGATTGATTCAAAAACGTTCAGAAATTAAATAAAAAAAACAAGTTTTTTTTAAACTGAAAGTAAGGAGCGACATTAAAACTTAAAATGAACAGAAACTACTTCGTATATCAAAGGGGCTACTTCCTCATCAACACCAGGCTCTTTACACTAAAGTTTTTTGCTGTTTTAAAAAGAAGAGATGAGAGAAAGAGTCAAACTTTAGTGTAAAGAGGAGGGCGTTGATGAGGAAGCAGCCCCTTTCATATACGAAGTAATTTCTGTTCGTTTTAAGTTTTAATGTCGCTCCTTACTTTCAGTTAAAAAAACTTGTTTTTTTATTTAATCTGAACTAAAAGTAACTAGCTTATGTACCTAGTCGGATTTTTTTTTGTACTGTACTGTGTTAGATTGCGCAATTGACTTGCGGATTTAATTGTGAATTATTATTTATCATAGTGTATTATTGAATATATTGGTGTTACCACTGATTAAAAACTAATCTGCAGTTCTGCAGTGAATCTGCAGTGTCTCGTCGGAATAAATGACGGGAAAAAATCCCCTAAGAATACCACCCGAGAAGGATACTTCCACTGAAACTCTTAGCCAGTCACCATTCCAACCTACCTCTAAAACTCTTCCTAGAACCCCCCCCCAACTGTGCGATCCAAAACAGTTAGCCACTTGTCAGGAATTCAGGCCTTAGCCGAAACTAACTCTAATGAAAGAGGTGAGACGCCTGGCAAAAAGAGGAAAAAGGATGAAACTCGTTCTTCAGTGATAGTGCAACCCCTTTCTTCAAGTGTCGCAGAAACTAGTGCTAACGATTACCCCAATTGTTATACTGTCTCAATCAAGAAAACCAATGGCCAACCCTTTTCGAAAGATCGAATAATGCAAATTAGGAAAGCTGTCTCTGATCACCAAGGTAAATTTTGAACTTGTTTTCAAGCAGGACGAGTCTATTGATATTTATTTTACGTCTTCTCAGGTGGCAGATCATGTCCTGTAAAAATCCAAAGAAATAATTCTTGGTGGCTGAAAAATTTTAGCCAAAAAAAAAGATGTGGAAAAGTTACACAAGTATGTGCTGTATGGTATTGATACCAGTGTAAAAGTGGAGGAAATACAAACTGAACTAATAGATTCTTCAGGCCTTCTCGTCAATCCTTAAACTGCTATAAGGCTAAGTTTAAACAAAGAAGGTTTTCTTCGCCCAAGCCGTTCAATCCTCATTTCCTGCAAAGTTGAGCTAAGTAGAAAGTTGAAAGTATTCTTGTACGGTATGTCTCTTTTTTACAAGATTTATAAGCCCAAGCCCCTACAATGCTCCACTTGTCTGGCCCACGGCCACAGCAAAAAACACTGCAAACAGTCCCATCCGTCTTGCCCTAAGTTTGGGAAAACAGGCCACGCAATTAGTAAATGCCCTGAGTCAGACCCTTTCTGCAGAAATTGTAACCGTAAGGGACACACAGCCCTCCAAAAACAATCTTGCCCGGCTCACCAAAAGCGAGTCGTAATCCTTAGAACATCTGATTAGATGAACCTACCCTACTTAGTTGTAGCTGCAAGAATCCCTTGGCAACCCACACCCCATCGGCCCAGTAGAAGCCAAGCAACAGTTGCTGTTAAGATGCAAAGACAGTATCATTTCCAAAAGAGGTAAATAATGTTCATACTTAAGGTTTTAGTCAGTCCCCCCATCCCTTACCTAAGTTTGCTTCAACATCCTGCCCTCCAAAAGATTCATCTAAAAGTAGCCAAGAATGGCAAAGGCTTGTAACTTATCTCACAGTCAGTCATTTAATTGAGGTTAGTAATGAAGCTGAGGAAACCAAAAATATTCTCAAGAAGAAAGCTATCACTGAACTCCTAGGTGATGACATCTTTCAAACAGCTATAGCTCAATTATCCTCCATGAAAATGGACATAGATTCCACATCAAAGCTAGTTAAACCTGTATACTCAACTGCAAATCAAATTAATACAGGCTCTGACAATGCCACAACCCCCAAGACGGTAGTCGGTGCCACTGCCCTAGTCAAAGGCAAGAAATCTAAGAAAAAACGGCAAACTTTCCATCCCAGTCCAAAATTACCACCAATGATATTTCGTCGGCTGAAGAATATTTCCAATATTCTAATCAAGGAGATGATGAAAAACGAACCACAATGGATATTTAAATGTCTACTATACCAGATTTTATGTTTCTCACGAATTTATCACTGTGCAATAATGTTGTTTTTAACTATTACGATGACCAAAACAATTTGCCCAACAGCCCCTTAGCTAGCCCCGATAGCTCTTTAAACCAAATTAAATGTGAATATCTCGACACTTTTGATTTTGTGAAAAATGTGAAACCTAAGCTAATGGAAGAGACCAAACTTAATGTAATTTGCTTTAACATCTGAAGTATACTGGATAAGTGGGCTAATTTTAAAGACTTAATTTTAATTAATGGTAACTGCCCTTTTGAGGTAATTGGAATAACGGAAACGTGGCTTTCAGAAATTGATGCTAATAATGAATTTTCCCTCCCTGGCTTTCAAGCTATTCATATTGAAAGAAAATTAACCAAGTCCTCTGGCGGCATATCTCTTTACATCCGGTCAAGCCTGAAATTCGCCAGGCTACTAAACTGTGAATCCTTATTCTCGCAACCTATAAACAATAGATGCACTTATTCAATAATCGTAGACATAAGTGTTGACGAGAATTCTTTTATTTTTTCATTATTTTATAAACCCCCCTCATTTCCGACCCCTTTCTTTTGTAATCTGTTTGATGTTTTTTTAGTTTCATTAATTTACCACAAAAGAAGGCAATAGCTTTTAGGGGGCTTTAATTGTAATTTACTAAATGTTAGCAATAATAATGATTGTGATACCTTCTTTGAAACATTCACCTCAAGTGGTCTTCTTCCCACAATCCTTTTTCCTACTAGAGTTGATCCTATGAGGTCTACAGCTACTGTAATTGACAACATTTTTGTATCCACTTCCCTGGGAAACCACCTGTCCTCCAAAATAATATTTTCTGACCTGTTGGATCACTTCCCAATCTATCTCTCCCTACCCTTCCTACCAGCTACTCAACCCTTTAGAACTAATACCCCTACGTATAACAGAATATATAATACTGTGAGTATGAACCGGTTCACGGATCGTTTGAAATCTTACCAATGGTTCAAGGTTTTGGATTGTCAGGATGTTAATTCAGTCACAAATGGTTTTACACAGGGACTGAGTGATCTTATCAGTTCAACCTTTCCAGTTCATAAATCAAACCGAAAAACTACCCATATACGCCCCTGGATGTCTAATAGCCTGATGATCTCTTCATACCGAAAAAATGACCCATATAAGTTAGCTTGCAAAACTAGTAACGTTATTGACCTGACTAATTATAAAAAATACAAAAACTTATATACCAAATTCGTCCGGGAAGCAAAAAAAAATTTTATTATTCAAAAATCTCTCATTGCAAAAGGAACTTGCAAAAAAATTGGTCCACAATAAATTAAATTCTTAAAAAAAAAAGGAACTCAAGATCTGTACCTATTAACCTTAAGGACATCAATGGCAGATTAATTGACCCAATTTTAGTACCGGATGCTTTTAATAATTATTTTACTAATATTCCAAATGCTAACTCCTGTTCCTTCTCCCAGTCAGTACACCTTAGCAAGAATCCTGGATCCATGTTTTACTCTCCAACTGATCGTAAAGAGGTGCTTCAAATTATCAAATTTCTCCCTAATAGTAGTACACCTGACTTCTTTGGCATAAGTAATAAGCTTATTAGGACCGTATCTTCCTATGTTTGTGAACCCATTGTGCACATAGCAAACCTGTCTATGACAAATGGATTCTTCCCAGAAATATTTAAATCAGCAATTGTTATCCCGATTCATAATAAAGTCGATCCGTCTGAGATAAGTAATTATCGTCTAATCTCACTTCTCCCAGTTATATCTAAAGTGCTCGAGAGAATTATATTCCGACGTCTTTCTCCCTTTTTATTTGGGATTCATTCTTCAGATTCGTTGATTTCTCCTCATCAATATGGCTTCCGTTCCAAATTTTCAACTGCTCATGCACTAATAGACGCCACACAGTTTATACGTTCCCAACTTGACCTTAAAAATACTGTATTGGGCTTATTTCTGGACTTTTCTAAGGCCTTTGATATGGTTGATCACAGTGTTTTATTAAGTAAACTCAACAACTTAGGGATTCGTGGAATTCCTTTCTCACGATTTGGCTCTTATCTCTCTGGTAGAGTACAGAGTGTGAGTCTGGGCGGGGTGACTTCACATCCCCTACATGTCCGGAGGGGCGTCCCACAGGGCTCTGTTCTTGGTCCATTACTTTTTCTCCTTTATATTCACGATTTGGTTACGGACCTGGGTCCATCAGTGCACCTAGTACTTTTTGCTGACGATAGCAACTTTTTCATCACCGATCCCAATTTACCATCCGTCGTCGCCTCTACTCAAACCCATCTGAATAGAGTACAGGAGTGGTGTCTCGTTAACTGCATGACCATTAACAGCAAGAAAAGTCAGGTTATATTATTTCGGACCCTTTACAAAAAAACAATGAAGCTCAGCAAGCACTTGGCCTAAAATATTCTACCAATCTCCTCCCACAGGTCGAAGTTGCCAAGTTTCTTGGTGTCCACATAGACTCCTCCCTATCATTTGCAACACATGTGTCCTACATCAAAGCCTTAATCTTGTGACAGGTAAGTATGATTAATCGTGTGAATAATTTTCTTCCTCCCGATATCCTTGTCAACCTTTATTACTCTTTAATTTACCCATATATCTCATACTGCGGATCTGTTTGGGGCAACACTTATCCTTCAGTTACCATTTTACAATATTTTCATAAATTTCACAAATAAATAAATTTGGATGGTCCAGTAACGAGAGCCTCAAATCCGCCTGTCAGTCTTCGAAATTTTGGTTACGTCTGTGGAATGATTGTGAAAAACCTAGAAACGGGCTGTAAATACTTTACGGTTACTTACTAAGCGGCACTTTCAGAAGGAGCTCAAAGCTCACCGGGTTGGCCAAAGTGTTGCAATTGCGGAATCGATCGCGGGTGACCTTAATAATTTATGGAAAACTCGTTCGGCAAAATAATAAAACTCGGGAAAGCAAAATTATCATTAGTGAGAAGCAGTGTCATTCGTATTTCAAAAGTCAGCTCACCGAACCCAACGTTAACACTCTCGAGAAATTTTAAACGGAATTAAGTAATCGCTTATGTAATCCTGGACCGGGTACCTTTGTATTAAGTTCTAGTGAATTATGTGATGCTATACGAAAGCTTAACAAAAGACAGTCAATGGGTTATGATGGCATATGCGCTCTTCATTTACAAAATGGGTCTAATAAGCTTATGTGTCATCTTTCTTTATTGTGCCGAATAGTTTTTTGCTGTGGTGTAGTTGCAGATTCTTTTTATGTTGGTCTTATTTCACCGATTCTTAAAAAAGGGAAGGATCGGTCTGAATGCTCATTGCATATCGACCAATAACTGTTTCAAGCGTTTTTGCTAAGGTGTTTGAATTATTTATAATTAATAACCTACGTTCTATCTGTTACATGCCTCCTCACCAGTTTGGCTTCCAACCTAAGCTTGGTTGCTTCCATGCTCTAAAATCCGGTGGTACTCTAGCGCTTGCAACATATGATGTTAGTAAAGCATTTGATTCGATCTTGCGTCCCCAAGCAATGAAAGAGCTTTTGAATGGTGGTGTATCGCTAGACTTAGTTAGACCTCTTTTGTACATGTACCGCCATATGAAAACAAAAATACGTATACCTGGAAGCAATTTGCTGACTGGTGATATACCGATTCATACTGGGGTTAAGCAGGTTGCGGTTACTTCTCCCACGGTTTATAATAATGCGACGCTTCCAACTCAGTGCCATTTTTCTTCGTGATGTATATATAAAGGTACTGATCTGTTGATATTATATTATGTAGACGACATTTTTAATATTTTTAGGACTACCAGTGGGCTAGAAAAATGTTGTTTTAGAGATATATAAAAATTACTGTGATATTGGGCTTTCCTTAAATGCTGGAAAATGTGATGTTTTGATTTTTAATTAATTAGATGCGACTAGATCAGATGATATATCTGTAGATATGAATGGTACAGAAGTAAAGCCTTGTGTTAAGTTGAATAATCTTGGTCTTCCTATTGGAAAAAATCTGAAGAAAACTAGGCTATTGATGCTAGAAAGTATGGAAACTAAAATCCGTCGTGCATATGGTACAATTGTTAGTTCTCAGTTTCGTTTGAACAGTTGAACAGTGAACATGGGCACTCGTTTGAACAGTGCCCATCTTGTTAGAATTTACAATAGTGTCGTCCCGCCACATATTCTGTATTTAGTACCGTTTTACCCTATATTTAGTAAATCTAACAATCATAGGATGAAGCGCGCTATCTTCAAATTTGCGAAGTTTCTGTTGCGAGTTCCTACGTGGACCCACAACTATTTGATGAAGAAATGTAGGTTGTCTGACCCGTGTGCTAAGTTAGCTGAGTTAAATGTACACTTATGCAATAAGCAAACTGGCGATGAATGGTAAAATGTTGTTTTTTTGACGTGGGATTATTCTGTTTGTATTTTAAAATGTAACACGATATGTTGTTTCTTTCTTTTTCCATTGTACTCCATCACTTCATTATTTTGTATGATGGGTTATAAATAGATACATACATACATACAAATTTTCGATGATAATGCCGTTTTAAAGCGACATCTTTTTTTAAAGGATAAGGGGGAGTGTAAAGTGGCCTGGGTAAAGATAAAAATAACAGACTACATTCTGTTTGCTGATGCATTTGAAGTAAAAAAAAAATTCGTAAAATGAGTAAAATTTTCATTCATTAGCAAAATTATTCTCAATTTATTGCTTAAGTAATAGTTTTTATTTATCATTTCAATATTTAATTATCAGTAATTATTTCAATTTAATTATTTTTTATTATTATTATCTAATTATTTTGAAATTTATATTTTATAATAATAAATGTACCTTACTATTATAATTTATCATGTGCGCATCCTCTGCTTCATTTGTAATTCTAATACTACTTTATTATATATACATTCTCTATTTCAATAAAAATTATTAAACCATAAAATAATTAATGGTTAAATTTCTTATTTGAAATTCGCGCCACAAAAATTTTTGCACTTGGTATCCCCTTTGCATCCCACCCCGAAAATCGCATCTGCCAACGGGGGAAATAAGCCCTGTAAGTTACCTTTCATTTTCTTCAAATTTTTTTTATTACTGATCCATTCGCAATCCCCTTGATTGCCACCTTTAAAAGCTTCAAGATTCCTGTGCTCCATGACTAGAATCTAAGAAAAAACTGAATTCTATCTTCCCGATTCCACTTCCCTTAATCAACAAGCAGAACGCCTGCGGAGTTTTTTTTTTTTTTTTAACCAATCCAAAGAACAGAGAAAATCACATGTTTCATTTTGATTATAATATTGCAGATTTTAACAGTCTTTGAAATAAATTTGAGTATACGATTTTAAAAGAAGGTATTTGAACCTTACTAGTAGCTTAAAAATTTAGATAATGTGAAGCTTCATTGTTATTACAGCCTAAATGTTTTCAAAGAAAATCAGAAAAGGTTAACATTACTTAGCAAATGCTTTTGTTATACGATTAGGTATCATGATACGACAAAATCCTCGTTCGTTAAGCACCAAACAAGAAAAAAAGATGGAATTATACATTCTGAGATGTGTCCGTAATTTTGTGGGGCGGGAGGGGGTTCTGATGGAGGCAAAAACTTTAAGAAACGCATAAAAATTTGATTATATTCATTTTTGTTTGCTTTTACGGGTTGAACGTAAATTTTGGGGGAAAAGGGTATCAAATCACGTAACCCCTCCCTGGATGTGGCCTTGAAGACATTTGCAAAATATTATCTATGTAGATTTAGATACTTGTTTTTCTAATTCTATTGTTTTCACCAACAGGTGCAGTGAAGACTCATTAAACAAATAGTGAAAAAATAGTGAAAATTCATCAGCAAAATAATTCACTTGTACAATCCGATTGAATTTTACAAGGCAGCTCAATTGTAAATAGTACATTTACAGCATTCCATAAGCCTAACAATAGTACCAACTGCTTTTCATATTCATTATTAGACTTGTGAACAGACAATAGTATTGAGATATTTGAGCTGTTAATAAAAAGGCCTAATAAAAAAAATAAAAAGTTTAAAATATTTCAAAGCCCCATTCGTATTCGGAAACCTATTATTTCATTTAATTTCTGAACGTTTTTCAACTAATGCAGGTTCAAATTTGGCTCACCGCACGTGAAAAATTAAAACAAAAAATTACATGTTGATTTTAGAAGATTTATTCCATATATGAAGGGTTCCCCCCTCCTCAATACCTTGCTCTCTACGCTAAGGCTGGTAGAAGAGTTCTGTCAACCCCCCCCCCCAGTTTAGCATTTCCCTGGAATATTTATCCTCAGAAATTTCTCTCCCCAAGAAAGATTCTCCCTATAGAAATCCACCCCAAGCATAGCCCATCCCCCCAAAAAATCTTTAGTATACTTCCCAATAACAAATACTATATGTAAACCAAGGGCGAATTTAATAACTTACAGACCTCTCCCCACGGACTGTGGTGGAAGGGGGCTCATTTTACATTCTAAAGGCATAAATATTCTGTTATTCAATTATACTAAACAAAATGGCTAGCTTAAAATTTTGATAAGAAAATTTTGGTGAAAATATGGGTGTGGGAGGGGGTCCATTTGTCCTTCGATCTTTTTGATCATTCAAAAAAGGCACTAGAACGTTTGATTTTTGTTTGAATTCACCCTCTCCCAATCTTCTTGGACCATTATTTCGATACAATTACCCATGGGAAAAAAAACAAATGACCACATCTGTGATATATCCTCTGGCAAAAATAGCAAAATTTCACGTTTTTGAAGATAGAGCTTGACATTTCTACAGTAGGGTTCTCTGGTACGCTGAATCTGATCCAGTGATTTTCATGAAGATTCTTTGAATTTCATGGGGTGTTCCCCTTTTTCTTTAAAACCAGGCAGATTTTTTCAGACTCTTAGCCCTTATGGGTAACACTAAGTTTTAATTTTAGAGCGTGTTTCGCCCCTATTTCAAAAATAAGGTATATTTTCTCTCGTAACTTTTGATGGGTAACACAAAACTTGATGAATATTATATAATTGGAATCACCATAATGAGCTGATTCTTTTGATGTATCTATTAACATCAAAATTCTGTTTTGTAGAGTTTCGGTTACTATTAAGCCGAGTCGACCTGACATAGAGTTCGGTACCACGAACTGTTCGACAATTTATTACGGAAACAAATTTATAATGATTTCGATAAAGATCCCGTAGCCCTTTACTAATGGCACAGATCAAAATAAAAAATGCAACATTGAAAGCAGCATGGTCAAAAGCTTTTCATACGGTATAAATCCCCTAGCTCGAACAACCCAGAAAATCACTTTGTTGCATGGGCAGCACTGATGTATCTCTGTTTTCTTTTTCTTTTTTTCTTTGTCCACGAGGTGCCAGAACACTATAGACAGATGTTCAATGACTCATTCGAAAGGAAATTCAAATTTCTAGTGATGTTTTTAAGTAACGAAAAATATTGGAGTACAGGTATAGGCAGCGTCGGCTTCACTTTTTTTTACACTTTCTTTTAGTATATCAGAAAAAAAGGAAAGAAAGTTTAGAGATGTAAGATTTCGATCAAGTAACCTAACGGTTATAATTATGTTGCAATTCTTTAAATTTCTTTAATACAGTAGAGGGAATAGTTTATAAATTAGAGTAATTAATAAATTATTAATTAATAAAAAGTTAGAATATATTAAAAATAATTAAAACAATGAATAATAAATGAAAAATTTAATTAGTAAATGAAAAGTAATTAAAACTAAATTATTAATTAACACATGAATTGAAAATATATTTTTACTTTTTTTATTTAATGATATTAAGGAATAAATTATTAATTAATTCTTTGATTCTCAATAGGAGAAACTCTTTTCATTCAACAACAATTTTTTAACTTGAAAAAATGGAGAAATTGCTAAATTTGAAATATCCTTAGATATTTGAAGCCTCGTTTGCTTTTTTGCTATTTTGAGAATACATTTTGCTACTTTTAGAATATTTTTTCTTAGAAAAACATTTTTCTGTAAATAATAACAAGTTAAAATATAATTAATGACAATTTTACACATAATTCGTTTTATCGAAAGACAATTTCAATTTGACTACTTGGTTGCTTCAGAATCTAATTTAGTGATGCAGAAAACCAATGAATGTTGAAGAATCCTGAAGATACTTGTAAACGCATTACAATTTTTGAAGGGTTTAATCATCGTTGGTTAACCCTAAGTCTCATTGCCACTTTCCTGCCCCAGTTGTCTTTGAAACACTTCGGTTTTAAAATTGGAAAGGTGCCATCTTTACTTACCTTAGTGTCATTCCTTTTTGGAACAAATAAACATGGATTGTCAATTAAATATGCATATACTGATATTTTATTCCTGAAAGTCATAGTAGTTTTTTCTTAATTAAGTCCAAAAATGAAAATATTCAAAATGTAATTTGTTTTCAGTTAAGTGAAAATTAAGGCCTGATCTTGAAAAGGCATGAGGTTTGTCAGCCCCGCTCACGTTAATTCCTGCTCAGTTTGAGTTTTTTCTTCTAACCAAGGCATTTCACATATAATTAATTGTCGCAAACACTTTGAAAGGGCCTTATTCTATTGGAAATTAAAATTTCATGTGCGCTGTCTAATAGTCAAAAGTAATTGAAGGACAACCAACCCCACCCTCGTCATTTCCTCAAACACATTCAATGAAAACATTGAGATAGCCACTTTCTTGAACATATTAGAACGGTACAGTAATTATGTCTTAAGAGATGAAACCACGACTTTCACTTTCCCCGAATGTTCAGAGAATACCCCTAAAAATTTCTTTTTCTCCCCTTAAAAAGAATTTATTACCGAATCCCCAAAGCTTCCCCAAAAATCACCCCATGTTGTCACCCCCAGTGATTTATCACTGATAACAATCCATCCCTAGTATAGATTGCCTTACCTGGCACAATTTTTTTACTACTCTCCAAAATTTTTGTCCCTTGTTTTACTACGCACAAAAAGATGGCAGATATATATGAAATACAAACCTTTCTTCACATCAAACAGTTCGTGGTAACAAACTGTAAGTAAGGAGTGACACGGCTAAATAGTAACCAAAACTCTGATATATCAATAGATCTATCGAAAGAATTGACTTATAATGATTAAAAATATATAGGAAGCACTAAGTTTAGTGCTACTCATTCAAAGCAACAAGTCTTAACTTTGTTTTTGAAAAAAAGGGAAACACCCCCTAAAAGTCAAGGAATCTTAATGAAAATCACGCCATCAGATTCAAAATCTATGAGAACCGTATCATCAAAATTTCAAGCTCCCAATTGTCAGAATATGGAATTTATATTTTTTTTTGCCAGAAGGAAAATCACGGATGCCTGTTTATTTGTTTTTTTTTAGGGGTGATTGCATCGAAACAATATCCCTAGAACATCGGGACAGAGCTCATTAGAGCTTAATTTAAAAGTAATAGTGCCCTTTTTAAGTGAACAAAAAGATTGGAGGGCAAGTAGCCCCCTCCTAATCCCTTTTTGTCCTCAAAGTCGTCAGATCAAAATTTTGAGATGACCATTTTGTTCAGAATAGTTAAAAAGCCCAGTAACTATGCCTTTGGGGATAGCATGACCCCCCTCCCCCACAGCACTTGGGAAAAGGTCTCTAAGTCAAACAAACAGACGCTCAAATGGGAACAAGTCTATTTATTAGACAGCCAAAACCGATACCGATACAAAAGTATGGACACTTCGACCACATATACAGCGATCGTTACCAGCAGAAACTAATTCTGCTTGAGGGAGGATTTTGCATGGGATGAATTCTCCATGGGGGATTTTTCCACGGATAAATTATTTGGGGGGAATTTTCTAAGAGAGTATCTATCAGTTACGTGGCTGGGGAGGGGGTATTTTTGTGTGAAAAATGCTTCTCAGTGGAGGGGATTTCTGGCATGATTTTGAAAAATAACAAAAAAATCTTTTCCAAATGAAAGTATAGTAAGAAACATTTTTGCACGGAATCGTCCACAAAAAAATTTCGGGGGGAAATTTTTATCTAAAATGGATTTGTCTTTGGGAATTTTCCTGGCAGGGACGGGTACTTTAAGTGGGAAGAGCTTCCATGGAAGGATTGTCCATGGGGGACGGTATTTCCCATGGAGGGGAGCTGGATTTTCCGGCCTTTTTTAGGAACGATCAAAATTTAAATTAAAAAAAAGGTTTTTCAGATGAAAGCAAGGAGCAACATCAAATTTTAAAGCGAACAGAAGTTATTACGTATAAGACTGAAATTGCCCCTCCTCAATACCTTGCTCTTTACGCTAAAGTTTGACTTTGCGTCTTAAATATTTAAGACGGACTTCTGAAACACTGGGGTTGTTTTATTAGAATATTAAACAACAAAAAAACAAGTTTTTAAAAATGAAAGTTAGGGGCGAAATTAAAACTTAAAACGAACATAAATTACTCCGTATATGAAAGGGGCTTTTCCTCCTAAACGCCCCGCTCTTCACGCTAAAGTTTGACTCTTTCTTTTAACTCTACTTTTTAAAACAGTAAAAAACTTTAGCTTAAAGAGCGGCGCGTTGAGGAGGAAAAGCCCCTTTAATATACGGAGTAATTTCTGTTCGTTTTAAGTTTTAATGTCGCTCCTTACTTTCATTTAAAAAAACTTGTTTTTTTGTTTAATTTCTGGACGTTTTTGAATTAATCTATGTTTTGATCTTGGCTCTCAGCACATAAATAATTAAAACAAAATTTGCATATTAATCTTTTTTTGGCTATATGGCTTTTTTATAGTTTTAATCGGAAGATTTTGAGAAAAAAAGGAGCGAGGGAGGGGGCCTAGTTGCCCTCCAATTTTTTTATTGCTTAAAAAGGCATTAACTTTAAATTTTTTTACGAACGTTTTCATAAGTGAAAAATATACGTAACTTACGAATTAACTTACGTAGTGAACTTCTGTATTTGCATGTTTTTATTGCGTATATGAGGGGGCTCGCCCCTAGTCGATACCTCGCTCTTTACACTAAAGCTGAAATTTTGTCCAATTCCTTAAGAATGACCCCTGAATCGCAAAGGCCGTAGAATAAGTAGTTGTAATTGCTAAAAATACTTTAGCGTAATGAGCGAGGTATTACGAGGAGGTAAACCCCTCATATGCGTTATAATGTCTGTTCGTTTTCAGTTTTAATGCTGCTTCTCACTTTCAGAAGAAAAAACTTTTCATATTTATTTTTTCATTGTTTTTTTTAAATAATACTAGAAAACCCTACGCCCCCTCCATGGAAAGTCTCTTCCCCATGAGAAGTTCCTCCATGGAAAGATCCTCCCATGTAACCCCTCCCCTCAACTACTCCCCACCAAAAAAATCCCCCTGAAAACGTCTGTACACTTCCCAGTTACCATTACTATATGTAAACACAGGTCAAAGTTTGTAACTTTCAGCCCCTCCCACGGGGACTGCGGGGGAGTAAGTCGTCCCCAATGACATAGTTATTAAGTTTTTCGACTATGGTGAATAATATGGTGATCCAATTTTTTGGTCACTTAAAAAGGGCACTAGATCTTTTAATTTTCGTTATAATGAGCCCTTTTGCGATATTTTAGGACCACTGAGTCGATACAATCACCCCTGGGAAAAAAAAACAAACAAAAAACAAATAAACACGCATCCGTGATTTGTCTTCTGGCAAAAAATGCGAAATTCCAGATTTTTGTAGATAGGGGCTTGAAACTTCTACAACAGGGTTCTCTGATACGCTGAATCTGCTGGTGCGGTTTTCGTTAAGATCATATGACTTGAACGGGGTGTTTTTCTCTATTTTCTAAAATGAGGCAAATTTTCTCAGGCTCGTAACTTTTAATGGGTACGACTAATCTTCATGAAACCTATATATTTAAAATCAGCATTAAAATGCGATTCTTTCGATGTAGCTATTGGTATCAAAATTCTATTTTTTAGAGTTTCGGTTACTATTGAGCCGGGTAGCTCCTTACTACAGTTGGCTACCACGAACTGTTTGATTAAGCTTTCTCAAGTTATAGAAAAAAACTTTAGCGTAAAGAGTGAGTGATAATTGGGCAGCCTCCCTAATAGACATTATAATTCGTTCGCTTTTAGGTTTTAATATTTTTATTTTTATTTAATATGCTGATAGAAGCAAAATCTTCATGCGATTAAACCCTATTCATTGAATACAGCATCTGGAGAATCGCATTTTAATGCTTATTTTAAATATATAAGTTTCATCAAGTTTAGTCTTACCCTAAAAAGTTACGAACCTGAAAAAATTTGCCTTATTTTAGAAAATAGGGAAAAACGTCCCCTAAAAGTCATAGAATCTTAACAAAAATCACACCATCAGATTGAGCGTATCAGAGAACCCTTCTGTAGAAGTTTCAAGCTCCTATCTACAAAAATGTGGAATTTTGTTTAGTATATCAGAAAAAAAGGAAAGAAAGTTTAGAGATGTAAGATTTCGATCAAGTAACCTAACGTAATAAAAGTAACCTCCCCACCAAAAAAATCCCCCTGAAAACGTCTGTACACTTCCCAGTTACCATTACTATATGTAAACACAGGTCAAAGTTTGTAACTTTCAGCCCCTCCCACGGGGACTGCGGGGGAGTAAGTCGTCCCCAATGACATAGTTATTAAGTTTTTCGACTATGGTGAATAATATGGTGATCCAACTTTTTGGTCACTTAAAAAGGGCACTAGATCTTTTAATTTTCGTTATAATGAGCCCTTTTGCGATATTTTGGGACCACTGAGTCGATACAATCACCCTTGGGAAAAAAAAAACAAACAAAAAACCAATAAACACGCATCCGTGATTTGTCTTCTGGCAAAAAATGCGAAATTCCAGATTTTTGTAGATAGGGGCTTGAAACTTCTACAACAGGGTTCTCTGATACTCTGAATCTGCTGGTGCGGTTTTCGTTAAGATCGTATGACTTTTACGGGGTGTTTTTCCCTATTCTCTAAAATGAGGCAAATTTTCTCAGGCTCGTAACTTTTAATGGGTACGACTAATCTTCATGAAACTTATATATTTAAAATCAGCATTAAAACGCGATTCTTTCGATGTAGCTATTGGTATCAAAATTCTATTTTTTAGAGTTTCGGTTACTATTGAGCCGGGTAGCTCCTTACTACAGTTGGTTACCACAAACTGTTTGATTAAGCTTTCTCAAGTTATAGAAAAAAACTTTAGCGTAAAGAGTGAGTGATAATTGGGCAGCCTCCCTAATAGACGTTATAATTTATGTTCGTTTTAGGTTTTAATATTTTTTTTTTATTTTTGATTAAAAAAACTCTTTTTTTATTTAATATGCTGATAGAAGCAAAATCTTCATGCGATTAAACCCTATTCATTGAATACAGCATCTGGAATGCTATAATATATTCATGTCTTTTGTGCTGAAGTATTTGGTGATTTTGGATCAAACAGTTCGTGGTAACGAACTGTACCAAGGAGCGACCCGGCTCAATAGTAACCAAAACTCTAAAAAATGGAATTTTTATACCAATAGCTACATAAAAAGAATCGCATTTTAATGTTTATTTTAAATATATAAGTTTCATCAAGTTTAGTCTTACCTAAAAAAGTTACGAACCTGAAAAAATTTGCCTTATTTTAGAAAATAGGGAGAAACGTCCCCTAAAAGTCATAGAATCTTAACAAAAATCACACCATCAGATTGAGCGTATCAGACAACCCTACTGTAGAAGTTTCAAGCTCCTATCTACAAAAATGTGGAATTTTGTTTTTTTGCCAGAAGGCAGATCACGGATGCGTGTTTATTTGTTTGTTTGTTTTTTTCCCCAGGGATGATCGTATCGACTCAGTTGTCCTTGAATGTTGCGAGGGGGCTCAATCTAACGGAAATTAAATTTTCTAGTGCCCTTTTTTAAGTGACTAAAAATGGAGGGCACCTAGGCCCCCTCCCACGCTAATTATTTTTCCAAAGTCAACGGATCAAAATTGTGAGATAGCCAGTTTACTCAGCGTAGTCGAAAAATCTTATGACTATGTCTTTGGAGACCATTTACTCCCCCACAGTCCCAGTGGGAGCGGCTACAAGTTACAAGCTTTGACCGGTGCTTACATATAGTAATGGTTATTGGGAAGTGTACAGACGTTTCCAGGGGGATTTTTGGTCGAGGGGAGGGGTTGAGAAGAGAGGGGTATGTTGGGGGATATATTTGGGGAACTTTCCATCGAGGAATTTGTCATGGGGAAGAAAATTTCCATGAAGGGAGCGCAGGAATTTCTAGCATTATTTAAAAAAAAACACAATAAAAAAATAAATATGAAATTTTTTTTTTCAACTGGAAGTAAGGAGCAGCATTAAAACTTAAGACGAACAGAAATTATTACGCATATGAGGGGCTCATCTCCTTCTAATGCTTCGCTTTTTACGCTAAAGTATATTTAGTAATTTCAACTATTTATTCTACTCGTTTTTGACTCAGGGGTTATTCTTAATGAATTGGGACAAAATTTAAGCTTTAGTGTAAAGAGCAAGGTACTGACGAGGGGGTGAACCCCCTCATATATGTAATAAAATATGAGAATACAAAAGTTCGTTATGTAAGCTAATTTATAAGTTGCGTATATCTTTTACTAATAAAAACATTCGCAAAAAAATTCAAAGTTCTAGTTTCCTTTTTAATTCAAAAAATCGGAAGGCAACTAGGCTTCCTCCCCCACTCCTTTTTTTCCCAAAATCATTCGATCAAAACTATGAGAAAGCCATTTAGCCAAAAAAAAAAATATGCAAATTTGGTTTTAATTATTCCTCTGCGGAGAGCCAAAATCAAAACATGCATTGATTCAAAGACGTTCAGAAATTAAAAAAAAAAACAAGTTTTTTTAACTGAAAGTAAGGAGCGACATTAAAACTTAAAACGATCAGAAATTACTTCGTATATGAAAGGGGCTGCTTCCTCACCAACGTCCCGCTCTTTACGCTAAAGTTTTTTACTGTTTTAAAAAAGTAGAGTTGAGAGAAAGAGCCAAACTTTAGCGTAAAGAGCGGGACGTTGATGAGGAAGCAGCCCCATTCATATACGAAGTAATTTCTGTTCGTTTTAATGTCGCTCCTTACTTTCAGTTAAAAAAAACTTGTTTTTTTGGTGTTGTTTAATTTTGAAAAAGAATTGCTTTGACTGCTAGATGAACTTCTTTTTTCTGTTGCCATTTTTGGTTTTGTACACATTGTATTAATGTTTAATACATTTTAATGTTATTAGTTTATCTTATGTGATAATGCACTAAATATCAGATGATTTTATCTCTATTCAGCATTCAATGCTCTATCTGAATACGACAGTCATTAAACGGAATTTTTATATCAATAGATATATCAAAAGAATTTACTTTTATGCTGTTTCGAAATGTACAAGAGTCATTAAGTCCAGTGTTACGGAGCAGAGGCATTGAGCTTAAGAAAATTAAGAAAACTTGCCTGATTTTCGAAAAAAGAAGGAACACCCCACTAAAAGTCAAATGATCTTAACGAAAATTATACCACCGGATTCACCCTGTCGAAGAAACCCATTGTAGAGGTTTTAAGCTCCCTTTTTGCAAAAATATGGACTTGAATATTTTGCCAGATGGTCGATCGCGGATCCGTGTTTATTTGTTTGTTAGGTTTATTGGGTTTTTCGTTTTGTTTTTATCTCAGGGGTGTCTTATCGAACCAATGGTGCTCAAACATCGGGTGAGGGCTCGTTCGAACGTAAATTAAAAGATATATTGTTCTTTTAAATAGCCAAAACGAGTGGAGGACACTTAGGCCTCACCCACGCCCTTTCCCCAAAAATTGTTCGATCACAAGTTTTGAGATAAGCATTTTGGTCTAATTGAGAAACCAAAGTCCCCCGTGACAGGTATTTAAGATATAAAAGTTACTCACTTTTTAGGTATAATGTATGTTAATGAGAAGTATGCATGTATTTTTCAGTTAGGGGGGATTTTCTAACGGAGGGACTTTTTACAGGGTGACTTTTCCATGGGAAGGGAGGTTTCTGGGGAATAAAACCTTTGAGAGGAAATTTTATTCTGAGGAAATTTGCCAGAATTCTGAACCAAAATTGTTTTTATTTGTCTTAACTTTCTTTTTACCGACCAGAATTTTACGCGTAGAAATGTCAAGGGTAATTGTCCAGGGTACATTTTTACCGGGATCGAATTATCTAGACGATATTTCCGTGGATAGGGGTATTTTTTCGTACAGATGGAGCTGGATTTCCCGGCATTGATCAGATCAAAGCAGCGATCAGAAATTGGATGAAAAAGCAAGTTTTTTCAACTGAAAGTAAGGAGCTACATGAAAACTTAATACAAACAGAAATTATTAAATATATGAGATGGATCCCCCCCCCTCCAGCACCTCACTTTTTATGCTAAAGTTTGTTTTTGTCCCATTACTTTAAGAATGACTTCTGAAACACAAGGTTGATTAATTATATCAACAAGATGCTTTTTTTCAAGTACTGGAAAACTTATGCATGAAGAGCCAGGCGTTCAAAATGGGGCAACTCCCCTCACATATGTAAAAATTTATGTTTGTTTTAAATTGTAATGTTGCTCCTTACTTTCAGTTAAAAAAAACTGTTTTTTTCTTATATTTAATTCCCGGTGTAAGTTCATGTTCGCTTGCCGTGGAATATTCATTAATTCTAATAAATCATTGCATATGTTGTCGGTCTGTATGCGATTATCGCATACAGACCAGAATATATTATTCTTGGCCAGAATAAAGCATTTTTATGCTTTATTCTTGCCATTTTTATGGAAAAAAGCGAAATAAAAGGCCTTGTTTTTGGACTAAAGGAAAAGAGAAACAAAGAAGATGTAATTTAAGACAAAGCAACAGAATGCCATAGTATTTTTCAGCCATTTTTTTTTATGTTAAAAACATTTTTGAAGTTTTTGGCTCAATAAGCATTTTCAGCTAGGAGTTTCAATTCCGTACTTTGGCTCTAGAGCTTACTCAGTAAAGCGCCAGTGACGCTTTATAAAGGGTCAGTAAAGCGCCTGTAAGCTTTATACTTTATCTGTTAGTATGTTTTCTACGTTTGTTTTCTATGCATATTTCCTTGTTTTCTTTTCTATGTTTCAATGTATATTCTTACGGATAGTTTATGTGTTTTTTTCTATGTACATTTCTGTTTCCTTTTCTATGTTTCTATGTATATTTCTACACGAGTTTTGTGTTTTATTTTCTATGTTTCCATTTATATTTCTACGTATATTTTATGTATTCATTACTATGTTTCTATGCATATTTCTATGTTTCTATGCTTATTTTTATGTTTCTATGTACATTTCTATGTTTTATTTTCTATGTTTCTATGAATATTTCTACGCGTGTTTTGTGTTTTATTTTCTATGTTTCTATGTATATTTCTACGTATGTTGTATGTATTCATTACTATGTTTCTATGTACATTTCTATGTTTCTATGCATATTTCTATGTTTTCTTATCTATGTATATTCTCACGTTTTCTTTTCATATTTACCAAAAGACTATTAAAAGACTATTAAAAGACTATTTGCAGACACATTTCCAGATTTTTCGGAAAAAAAGAAACGAAGATCAAGCACTTAGACAGCAGGTGCAATAACTTTTACATGACTTTTATGTGACGGCTGAAATACTGTGGTTCAGAAATCGGTTGACCCCTCTCTATTATGGTCATGGGAGATAAGACAGATATGGCCATACACCCCAGCAAAAATAAGAATCCTGCAGATCTAAATCCTCTAAATGGGATCTAAAGGAAGGATAGAATTGATATCAGAAGGAAATTATACTTTGAAAATATTTGTCATATAAAGTACTTTTAGAAAATTTACCAAAAGTGAGACAGAAATTAATGAATGACTTAGAAAAAACAAACAAACAGACAGATAAGAGAAGTTTTTTTGGGGGGAACAGATGTATTATAAACTATTAACTAGCTATTATACATTTTAATATAACAACATATAATAAATAGTATAACACATAATGATGTAATATATAATACAGAAAAATAAAATATAGCAATAAATTACATAATATTATATAATGAATAATATATTATAATTATAAATTATTATAAAATTTTTACATCACAGAAATTAGCAATAACTAAAATATTGCTGTCCTCCATAGAAAATAAAACTCTAAAAAATGGAATTTCGAGAACAATCCACATATTAAAGGATTTGATTTTATGTGTAACCATCTTTAAATTTAACGCTTCCTACCAGAATTTTTAGCATAAGTAATTTTTCCTCCAATTAAAAAATTAAGTACCCTCCCCTTCTAAAAAAGGGATGTGATCTTGGTGAATTATACATCAGATTTTGTTATTTAATAGCACTGGAATTAAGATTGTAGCCAGAATTTGTATTTTGTTTTAGTGCTTCTACTACTGCTGCTACTACTACTACTATGGCTAACAACTCATTGTGGTACTAACCCGCCAGAATCTTAGTTCTGTTCCAGTCCCTACCGACGGTGCTGATCTCCGTTTCTTGGTCCTTCAGCCAGGAAGTGCAATGGAGTCAGCCATCCTGTGCTTTCGTACATCTTTCCAGTTTACCTTCCCTAGATTTATCCAGGTGCCCATTCAGAGCTGGGTCGACTCTGGTTGAGCTTTCAGAGTCACGACACTGGCCCCAGTCTCAAGCAAAATGCTTGGGTACAATGGGATTCGAACCCTCGCTCTCTTGGACATCCTTAATCCAACTCACCAATCCACTTGGCTATAAGGTGTAATAAAAATAAAAAAATCCATAATTAGCAAAAAAAAAGAATCATAAAGGGTAAAGCGTATTATTAAGAAAGAATGCATGTCTATATTTCCATTTTGTTTATTAATGGAAAAGCAGTGGGGTGTAAGGAAAGAAGTTTAGATCAAAAAACAGAACCAGTGACTGTTCCTAGGTTTATCCCCTCCCATAAAATTACCTGGTAGAAAATTTTCCCATATGCGACATTGAGCAGTCAAAGAGAAAGTATGACAAACAAAAATAATAAAGAAGAGGAGGAATTCTGAAAAGTTCTACCCATATTCCAAAATATGGGCAGGATATGTGGTGTAGAAAGTCTCATAGAAGGATACTTTTATATTTTGTTTTATCTTAATTCTTTTTTAATTTTTTTTTGTTTAGTTAGTATTTTTGACTATTCATCCTCAGCCTCTCCCCGATCTATATAGACCAAAGCTATAAAAAACGAACATAAAACGAAAATAGTAGCATTAGAATCCTTATTTTGTACTTCTTCTCAACATAACAGTTATTACCCTGATTATGCACCCCACCCCCTGAAAGACACATATAGCCCTAATAATGTATTTATATGTTGCACTTCCTATTGATTAAACTGTTCATGGCAACAAACTGTAATTAAGGAGCGACCCGGCTCAATAGTAACCAAAACTCTAGAAAACAGAATTTTGATACCAATATATTTACAAAAAGAATGAGAGTTTTATGTTGATTTCAAATATATAGGTTGTAAGTTTAGTCTACCCATCAAACATTATGAGCCTGAGAAAATTTGTGCATAAGTCTTTACGATTTGAATTCTGTCCCTATTCTGTAAGAATGACCCTTGAAACGCTAAAGTCGTTTAATAAGAACAATAAGAAGTTTTTTAAAATAATAAAAAACTTAAGCGCAAAGAGCGAGGTGTTTTGGATTAACTTCCCTTATATACGTAATAATTTCTGTTTGTTTTACGTTTTAGGCTAATATTGGTCCTTACTTTCAGTTGATTTTTTATTATTATTTAAATATAAAACAAATTACTTTCTCGACTAAATGTCCAGGTTATCCAGAGTTATTGTCCAGAATGTTTGATTGAAAAAACAAATATGGTTAAACTTCGTTAAATGGAGAGGTATAAACTTAGAATTGGGCTGTTGAGAAGGAAACATGTTAAGAAAAAATTGTAACTTCATAATCCGCAGAATAATTGTAGTTGCCAAATTTTAGCTACAATTATACTATAATCTAACCCCCCCCCAGATGTGCAAATATATTGCCCAAATTATATACTTCCTATGTGATTTTCAGTTTCTTGATTTCGTCGCCGTTGATTCAATTTACAGGAAGCCAACACGGGTTAAAACAAGATTGACACAAGACAAAATACATAGGAAAGGCTATATGTTTGCGAATTATGGGGGATTAAGGGTGAAGTACTGCGGGATTGCAGTCAAAATGTGATAACTACAATTTTCATGCATATTATGAAGCTACAAATGTTTTCATAACATGTTTCCTTCTTAACAACCCCAGTTCTAAGCTTCTACTGAAGGACACATGATAATGTGAAAATGGAAATATGTTTCGTATCACAAAAATGAAAACTTAATAGTTTTTTATGTTAATTTTTTTACATAGCCTAGGGCTATATGAGAAAATTAGGGGGGGGGGGAAGTTGGTAAATCGTCAAAATGCCAAAACTGTCCGTCGCTATAAACGTATTCATAAAACTAGAAACTGTGCGTTGGCTATATAACTATGCATAGGCATATATACGGACATAAGCTAAACCGTTCCCACTTTTGTGCCGATCTTTTCACAGTGAGAATCAGTGCCCCCTCCCAGGTATATATGTATTGCAGCGACCCCACTCATGAAGGTTTCCTCTGAACTATTAGCGTAGAATCGGTGTGTCTTTCTGCCATCGCAGACAATTAGCTTAGAAACAGTGAGATAAACTACTAGATTATACAGGCACATTTTAATTTTACATTTAAGATATACGGTGGAAAATTTGGTTAGGTATTTAATATAGGCTAAAGCGTTCTGGACGGACTGCTTTCCATAATTCTTTATTACAGTTTCCATAATTTTGTTAGGTCATTGAAGTATTGAATTTTCATCATATTTAGGTATATTTCATTGGGTATTATTCAATTTTGGAAACTATCATTTTTCATTAAGATCTACGTTTTTGCAACAGAAGAACTACCCCCCACAGCACTCATATTACACTGTTAACCCTAAAATTTCCTTTTCAGTGGGATATAATAGATTAATCACTGGTTCTAAATCGCTATGAACATAACCTGAGCCTAAAACGTACTTTTAAGGCTTCAGTCTTCTTCTCCTCATCCGCTACAATACTACAGATTAAAGTTAATCTATATTTCCCGATATCCGTGCTTTTTACATTAATAAATAAGAAAGTGCTACTTTATATATGTTGTTTCGAAGGTGTTGCCCCCCCCCCCCCCCCGAAAAAGATTTCTGCGTACGTGCCTGGTGCTGAACAACCTTTCCACAACAACATTTGAAAACGGAAGTGAGAGAAGATACCTTCTGAATGTTCTTAAATCTCAGTGACCCACAAGGCGTTTTCATTTACACAATTTTTTCGCCAGAAAAGCAGAGGACTTTCTAGTAGCTTAAACTGAATTTCTAGTGTACTGATGTTCCTCAGCTCACTCTCTATTCTCGTCTTGTCCCAGTCTGGACTACTGTAAAAGTGCAAGAACAATAGCAGCGTAGATGGTTCCATGTTTGCAGCCTTACATGGTTCAAGCTTCACCAAGTGCTTAAATATAGGTGCTGAAAAATCGAACCTAATCTGCACTTGATTAATAAACTCCTGGTAGAACTCCCTGGCTATTCTGAGAACAATTTGGACATTAGCGTCCTCGTATGTGAGATTCCTTTCTTCGACATACTCTCGAAGAATTGTAGCTGCCTTAAAACCAATATAGATATCCTCAATTGGCAAGTATCCAGTTTCAGTGCTTACATCCAAACAAATTATACCAGATCTTTCCATATGATTGGATAACATGAAAGAAGAAGCGAAAGTGCGAAGCAACCCTTCCGTTTCCATTTTGAGTTTGAACATAAGAGGCTCTTCGGTCTGGAAGGTCTTATTGTATTCTTCTTCTTGTATCTTGAATATGAACCGGTCCGAAAGTATATCAAAATAATCCGGAAAAAAAGGGGCTTTTGAACTTCCAGGTTTCCGGAACTTTGGGGAATTCCAGAAAAAGATGAGGGGGGTACCCCCGGTCACCCGTTCCATTTTGATGCATGGCTCAATATTCCGGATTCCTCCTTCTTCCACTCCCCCCAGGAGCACGACTATCAGACTGAGTAAGGTTTTATTTACAACTCAGTTTGATTGGGTCCTTGATGCACTGATCCCTCCATTCTCACAGTTTTCCGAGATTTCTGGTCTCCCCAAAACAGACAAAATAACACACTTTAAAAAGCAAAATAATACACTTTTAATACACTTTGAACACAGTGACTTAAAATGTATACACATCGGCACTTTGAAAACAAATTTGTCCCTTTGAAAACAGATTTGGTATGGCCTGCTTTGGCCAACATCTTAAAAGCTATCCTCCTATATTGTGAAGCCGATTTTACTGGCACTCGAAATCGTTATTTTGATATGGACTAGGCTATTAGTCTGACAAATACCAAATGTCTATAAGATTCGTAAGAATAGTGTATTCAAATTTGTATTATAGAATTCTTTGGCTGGCAACAGGCTAAGAACTGGTTTCAAGTTAAAACATGTTATTTTGGTAAAGAAACAGATAATAGAAGTAAAAAAAGCCGCCTAATCGCTTAGAAGACCATTAGCCTACTTCTTGGGTTGCACACGTGCAGGCATGTATAATTGTCCAGTTCCAGTAAACTTGGTACTTACCCTAAAAAAAAACCACGTCCTTATTCTACACAAATTATCCAGTGAACCTGATCTGCTCAGATCAGATGAAGTTATGAACTGAGAATCAAATCAACCCTTTTTCGAATAAAACAGTGGTGAGTCACGGGACAAGCTGCCGACTATGTCATTAATTAAGGTTCGCGGGATTGAAATTTCCCTTTTACGGGCAAAAAAGACATATTTTGCAGTTTGTCAGAAAATTGCGAAAGATCATAAACTTCAAATTGGACTGAGCCCAAATCAACAGAAATCGAGAGACTATATCAAATGAAGGTAAACATGAGGACAAAAAACCTGAATATCTCGAAAAACATGAGAAAACCTCTAGAAACGTGATTAAAACATGAGAACATGAGACAAATTTTTTTCCCATGAGATATCTTCTGAAGACATGAGATCTCATGGGAAAACATGAGAAATTTAAGCCCTGTCCAACATGGGACAGTTATAAGTTATAAGCGTTGTAAGGATTGAAGAAGAAACAATATTACTTGTCGACTTAAATGACAGCATACCCCAACCATATGTGTGTCATCTATAATATTCGTTTAGAATGCTTTAACTAATTATAATAACTAAGTTTGCATCCACGGGGTTTTCTCGGGGGGGGATTTCGATAAGTAGGTACAAAATATTTTACAAAACACAGTAAAAATTTGTTTACATATTTTTGACTGTTTTACGAGTCAGGTATGTTTTGAGGGGTTGGAGGGGGGGTTCAACCCATTAACACGTCGGATTCTTACAAAATTTAAATATTAGGATGGAACACAAGAACCCTCTCCTCTGACCGAGGTGCCATTCAAAAAGTGGTTGGTCAATAAAAAATACTCCCCCCCTAGTTTTGAAAAAATTTCGTATTTTATATTTTTAACAATGGAGATTTGCCAGTATGGAAAGACGGGACTATTTTTAAAAAGTTAAAAGGTGTGGCAAATTGCATGATAAACAGTTCTTAAGACCTTTGAGGGGGACGTAGAGCTAATAGGTTAAACTCTATCCACCATTTCTACATACCTAATTTGGTGGCAGGGCTGAAGCTAGGGTTTTAGCTTGAGGAGGGGGGTTTTAAAGGGTTTACCGACGAAATCGTCCAATATACCAACAAATGCGGACACATACGCTACATTAAAACGCCCAAAGTTCCGAAGAACTTTCAGAGGAAGTGCTTCCCCTTTGCTGCACCCCTGGCTAGAGGCTCAAAGCTATTACTATATTTAATCTGAACACTTGAATTCAAGATGTCAGATGAAAACACAAATTAAAGGCTTTGTGACTCACTGATTGATTCTGAGAATTAATTAGATATGTGTTTCAATGAACAGATACATCGTTCAAGAGAAACAAGTAACCATATTCCTAAGTAAAAACGAAAGTAAGTTGGACATTCGGCGGAAATGGACAGATCTTAATTTTAAAAAAACCTCCAATAGTCAGTTTTAGCCAAGCCGAATCCAGGGAAAACCTTTGACGATATTAAAAAAAAAAGCTTTGATGGGCATCTGGCTTTTAGCACATCTTTTTAAGAGTACAGAATACATCTTTAACAGATAATAAAAAAAAGTTTTTTTAAATGAAAGTAAGGAGCGACATTAAAACTTAAAACGAACAGAAATTACTCCGTATATGAAAGGGGCTTTTCCTTCTCACCGCCCCGCTCTTTACGCTAAAGTTTTACTCTTTCTCTTAACTCTACATTTTAAAACAGTCAAAAACTTTAGCGTAGAGAGCGGGGCGTTGAGAAGGAAAAGCCCCTTTCATATACGGTGTAATTTCTGTTCGTTTTAAGTTTTAATGTCAATCCTTACTTTCATTTAAAATAACTTGTTTTTTTATATTTAATTTCTGAACGTTCTTGAATCAATCCATGTTTTGATTTTGGCTCTCCGCAGAGGAATAATTAAAACGAAATTTGTATATATATATATTTTTTTTTTTTTGGCTAAATGGCTTTCTCATAATTTTGATCGAATGATTTAAAGAGAAAAAAAGAGCGGGGGGGGGAAGCCTAGTTGCCCTCCGATTTTCGGTTAATTAAAAAGGCAACTATAACTTTTAATTTTTTACGAATCTTTTTAAAAGTAAAAGATATACGTAACTTATAAATTAGCTTACGTAAAGAACTTATGTATTCTCATGTTTTTATTACATATATGAGGGGGTTCGCCCCCTTGTCAGTACTTCGCTCTTTACACTAAAGCTTAAATTTTGTCCCAATTCATTAATAATGACCCCTGAATCACAAAAGCCGCAGAATAAATAGTTGAAATTACTAAAACTACTTTAGCGTAAAGAGCGAGGTATTAGGAGGAGGTGAGACCCTAATATGGGTAATAATTTCTGTTCGTTTTAAGTTTTAATGCTGCTGCTTACTTCCAGCTGAAAAAAAACTTTTTCATATTTATTTTTTCATTGTTTTTTTTAAGTAATGCTAGTAAATCCTGCGCTCCCTTCATGGAAATTTTCTTCCCCCATGAAAAATTCCTCGATGGAAAGCTCCCCCAGCATATGCCCCTCTTCTCAACCCCTGCTTCCAACCAAAAAATCCTCCTGAAAACGCCTGTATACTTCCCAATAACCATTACTATATGTAAGCACTGGTCAAAGATTTGAACTTGTAACCCCTCCCACGGGAACTGTGGGGAAGTAAGTCGTCCCCAAAGACATAGTTATAAGTTTTTTCGACTACGTTCAATAAAATGGTTATCTCAGAATTTTGATCCGTTGACTTTGGGAAAATAATTAGCGTAGGAGCAGGCCTAGATGCCCTCCAATTGTTTGGTCACTTAAAAAGGGCACTAGAACTTTTTATTTCCGTTAGAATGAGCCCTCTTGCGAAATTCTAGGACAACTGGGTCGATACGATCACCCCTGGGAAAAAAAAAACAAAAAACAAATAAACACGCATCCGTGATATGCCTTCTGACAAAAAATACAAAATTCCACATTTTTGTAGATAGGAGCTTGAAACCTCTACAGTAGAGTTCTCTGATACGCTGAACCTGATGGTGTGATTTTCGTTAAGATTCTATGACTTTTAGGGGATGTTTCCCCCTATATTCTAAAATAACGTAAATTTTCTCAGCCTCGTAACTTTTGATGGGTTAAATTAAACTTAATGAAACTTATATATTTAAATTCAGCATTTAAATGCAATTCTTGTGATGTAGCTATTTGTACCAAAATTTCATTTTTTAGAGTTTTGGTTACTATTGAGCCGGGTCACTCCTTACTACAGTTCGTTATCACGAACTGTTTGATCTATGCTGTGAAGAAAGGGGGTATGCCTGTAGTCCATTAAATTTTACTGCTCTTCAATGATTTATTGTATTTTCTGTTAAACTCACCAGTTTTTGAAGCTATATCACTCTGGGAATGTCAGCCATCTGTGTGTTGCCCAGTTTCAGAGATTGTTCACACCAGGTAACACTTGTAACGCGTGGTGCGAAGTCTATTATGCATGGCTCAAAGAGGTGTGGCGTGGCGGAAATGCGCTATGTGTGATGGAAGAAGTGTTAATCTGAGATACACACCAAAATTTTTGTGACCTCTCATTGCCCCCTCACAATAAATTTATGTGTGGTTATATTTCCAACGTATTTCAATCAATTTTAAGGAGCAAACAATCTAAGAAGAGGGGGGGCTTATGGTATTATAAAGGTGAATACGTACTCAAAAAACTGGTCTGTTTCAGTTGATGCTTGAATTATGAAGATTTATCTTAGTTTTGACATTGATAACTATAATGCAGCTCTTCCCCAAGAGAGGTCTGATCAACCACGGACACTAAGGACCTAGCTGTAGCTATTCTTCGCAGCCGTTTTCTTCAATGAGGCTGCCCAAAGCAACTCTAGCAATTAGGCACCATTAGGAGATATTTCTAGACTTTTACTTTCAGTTCTCCAATACAGGTCAAATATGTTATAACATGTTTATCTTTTCAACTCCTTTAAAATCTAGAACTATATAGAATATACAAATGATATTGCATTTTTCGTCTTCCTAACTTCCAACCGGTGCGGTTAGCCAATGGCATCCACTAATAGCATATATTATGCCATTATGCACCAAGTTATCACCCTCTATCGGCATCATTACAATTTGTTCGATATACCATCATGTTTTTTTGCAGTTCTCAGCAGTACTGGGGCGGGGTGGCTACACAAATTTTCCCACCAATGCTTTAGGGATTGTCCTCTTGGGTGAGAGGTATTGATTCTACCTCAACATTAGGAAAGGGGAAGAGTAGGGAAATTATTGCCACTTGGAATTTTCAAAGTAGAAATTTTAGCTAGGAAGTTATTTTTTTTAGTAATTTTAAAGTATAGCATAAAGTAAATCTCCCTTAGATTTTGGGAAATTGTATCCTAATAAAAAATAGAGAAAATATTTGCCCATTAGTCATTTTCTATTATCTCGCTCTTGACCCTTCGCCACGTAATACTAAAAAGGTCGTATTTGAAATTTAATAAAATTTGAGAAAAAAATAAAAAAAAAAAATTTGGAGCTGAATGTGCTGTAGAAAGAAATACAGATGGAACGGCAGTATAATTTTACTAGTTTGTGACCTTTGACAGTAGACTTTTGGTCCTGCAAGATGAAATTAAATAAAAAAGCAAATTTTTCAACTGAAAAAAAGGAGGAACGTTAAAATTTAAAACAAACACAAATCATTACAAATATGAAGGGGATATCCCCCTCCTCAATATCTCGTTTATCATACTAAAGTTTGACTTTTTATTCCAATTATTTATGAATGACTATTGATACACAAAGACCGTTTAATAAGAATAGAAGTTTTTTAAAAAATTTAAAAAACACCTGCATTACTTGCAACCCTTCCCCCGGGAGCTTTGAGGGGTCAAATCACCCTCAGAACTATAATTAATAGATCTTTAGACCATGTTGAACAAAATGGCTATCTCAAAATTTTGAAAAGACAACTTTGAGACAAGGTCTTTCTATTTCCTATTAAATTAACCCTCTTCCAATCATCTAAGATCAATGGTTCGATGCAATCACCCATGGGGAAGCAAACAAATCAACCCGCATCTGTGACCTTGTTTTTGACAAAAAGAAATCGAAATTCCTCATTTTATATATAAGAGATTGAAACCTCTAAAATAGGGTTCTCTGAAAAGATGAACCTTATGTTATGATTTTCATTAAGTCATTTCATTTCTTATGGGCAATTCCCCCTTTTTCAAAAATTAGGCAAATTTTCTCAGGCTCGAAACTTTTGTGGAAAGCATAAAACTTCACGAATTCAATATTTTGAATAAATATCAAATTTCAATTCTTTTGATATATCTACTATTATCAAGACCCTAATTCTTACAGTTTCGGTTACTATTGAGCCGCATCGCTCCGTACTTAGTTTGTTACCATGAACTATTTGATTTACTAGGTCGAAAGGTCAAATAAAACAAATACGTTTTTGCTCGATCTTTTTGCTACTAAAGTAATTAGAAAAAAATAAATGAAAGCATTTGGGTTCTTTCTCCTAACTACCTATAGAATATTTATGTAAGAAGGCTTGGGCTAATGAATCATACTATTTCTACTCTACGTATAATCTCTCCTTTCCCCCTCTTCTGCGCCAGATTTATATTTTAGTAATACTTCTTCTGTAATTTCCACTACTAAGAATTTGAAACTTAACCTGCCAGCTTTACTTGTAATTCCAAAATTAACATATTTGTTTTTTAAGATTTTATATGCTAGCCTCAAGCTTATAATGTTATATTCTATTGAGCCCTGTTTGATTTCAAAAACACTTAAAGGCAAGAGCTTATGAATTTCAACTAAGAAGTAGTCAACTCCTCAAATACTTCATTTTTTATTGATTCTTTCCTTAGGAGTCCTGTAGTTACTTTTCATTTTATATTTTGATAAAATATTCTTATGATTAAAAATTTGCAATTAATAGACAATAAATTCGATTTTGATTCATGAATATCTAAGATTTTTTATGCTTTAAACAAAATAGTAAAAAAACACTTAACTCGGTTTATTAAAACATATATACACTAACCGTGTTCTTTCTGAGGTTTGAAGATGAACCAAATCCACATTTCCATTCTTGGACAATTTTTGAAGGGTTGTACCAATCGTATAGTCGTAGAAAAAACTATACTTTTGGCTAACCCGAAAGACTTTTCATAATTTTTTATGTCCTGAAATAAATAAAATTGGGTCGAAGGTAAATACTAATTGCGTTAAGTATGCCGTACTAAACATTCCAGCCTGTCTGAGCCCGAATATCGTATCGTATAGTAACAATTGCTCCGCCGAGCTAATTAAAAATGTCGGAAACAGAAAAAAAATCGTTTCGTCACGATACAACTTGAAAAATAGCTTAATAAGGCAATACTTTTATTAAAAAGAGAGCGGTTGTTAAAAAATTGGTAATAAATATTAGATCATAATTTGAAATGAAATCTTACAAGAGCAGTTTGTACTATAAGGCAACCCGTTGCTTTTCATAAACATGCATCTGTAGATAGACTCATTTGAAAATAAAAGAAAAGTACACCAGTCTATAGAACTGAGAAGACCCTTACCTCTCATGATGATCGCGGTTTAACTTAAGCTTTCCATTCAAAAGCATACTTATGGCTTAATGGAATGAAAGCTTCGCTGCATAGCTTGAGATAGTTCTGTCCGATGTATGCTATGAAACTCCACCTCTGCTCGCACGCTGCAGGCTCTGGCTAATCATCCTTTATAGGCCCAAGTAAGAATTATACACACCTTTCCAAAATGTAATTTCCCTTTCGTCAATCCAGCCCGAGTTCAACAGTACCTGTAAAAACTCGGGAGAAACCACTTTCATGTAATAAACTGAAATCGGCAGCGCACTATCTCTTTTTCTACTTATCGGTTACATAATATACACAATAAAATTTCGACACAAGAAACTGACGAAAGAAACGTTTTCGTCAATCCAGCCCGAGTTCAACAGTACCTGTAAAAACTCGGGAGATACCACTTTCATGTAATAAGCTGAAATCGGCAGCGCACTATGTCTTTTTCTACTTATCGTTTATATAATAGACACAATAAAATTTCCACACAAGAAACTGGTCAAGTAAATTCTTTATACTGTCGATCATTTGGATGGCAAAGATCAGATGGGTTAATAACCGGTATCAAATCGAAGTGCATCGAATTAATTGAATTTCATTAGCTTTATCAAAAGTCTGGGCTGTATATTTGCACATTAGGGGGGGGGGGTTAAAGCATAACATATATAAAATACAGCAGTGGTTAGTTTACGCATTTAATATATACTATGCTCTCCCCCCTAATGTGCAAATATATTGCCCAAATTTGTTTCTAAACTATTACATATTCATCATATTTTGTTTTATTGCATTAGCATTAATCGAATTTCACTACCTGGGTGTCGATTATATAACCGATAAGTAACTCTCTTTTTTTTTTACTTAAGAAAAATGACAGGACAGGACAAAACCTGCAAAAAACATTTGATTATTATATGTAAAACAATTAGCTATGTTTGTAATAATATTTCTTGCTTTACTGCAGACAAAACTGCCACATACATGTTTAACGGTTTTTTTTGCAGGTACTAATTCAGTGTAAAAAAAGGTAAGGTAAAGGATACGGCGGTGCTGATCTCCGTTTCTTGGCCCTTTAGCCAGGAAGTGCAATGGGGGGTTGGGGGCCAGCCATCCTGTGCCTTCGCACACCCTTCCTGTTTACCTTCCCTAGATTTCTCCAGGTACCCATTTAGAGCTGGGTCGACTCTGGCTAAGCTTACAGAGTCACGCTACTGACCCCCGTCCCAAACTGAAGAATTGGGTAGGCCTACACTGGGATTCGAACCCGCGTCCTCTCAGACAAGGGATCCCGAATCCAGCGCACCAACCCACTTGACCAGGACGAGTGGGTTTACTGAGGAAAATTAAAAAAAAAAACAAGTTCTTTTAACTGCAAGTAATGAACGATATTAAAATTTTAAACGAGAAGAAATAATTCCTTATATGAGAGGGGTTGTCCCCCCCCCCGCAAAGCCTCGCTCTTTACGCTAAAGTTTGACTCCTTTTCAAAACTCCTTTTAAAACAATAAAATACTTCAGCGTAAAGAGCGAAGTGTTGTGGAGAGGACAACCCCTCCCATATACGGAATAATTTTTGTTCGTTTTAGGTTTTATTGTTGCTATTTACTTGCAGTTGAAAAAAAACTTGTATTTTTTTATTTAATTTCTGAACGTTTTTGAATTAATGCATGTTTTGATTTTGGCTCACTGCACATGAATAATTAAAGCAAAATTTGTTCTTTTTTTGCTAAATGGCTTTCTCATAGTGTTGATCGGGTGATTTTGATAAGAAAAGGGTGGGGGAAGAGGCCTTGTTATTAAGTATATGAGGGGGTTTCCCTCCTCGTCAATACCTCGCTCTTTACACTAAAGCTCTAATTTTATTCCAAGTCTTTAAGAATGACCCCTGAATCATAAAGGCTGTAGAATAAATAATTAAAATTACTAAAAATACTTAAGTGTGAAGAGTATGGTATTGCAGAGGAGAAAACCTCCTTTTATAGGTAATATATTATGCTCATTTTAAGTTTTAATGCTACTCATTACTTCCAGGTGAAAAATTCTTTTTTATTTATTTTCTCATTGTTTCTTTTTAAATAATGCTAGAAAATCCTGCCCTCCCTTCATGGAAATTTTCTTCCCTCATGATAAATTCCTCCATGGAAAGATTCTCCTACGCAACCCCCTCCCCCAACCTACTCCAACCCCAACGCAAAAAATTCCCCCTGAAAACGTCTGTACACTTCCTTATAACCATTACTATATGTGCGCAATGGTCAAAGTTTGTAACTTGCAGCCCCTCCCCTGGGGACTGTGGGGGATTAAGACGCCCCCAAAGTCATAGTTATTAGGCTTTTGACTAAGTTAAATAGAATGGGTATCTCAAAATTTGGATCTGGTTACTTTGGGGGAAAAGTTGAGTGCGAGGGGGCCTAAGTGCCCTCTATTTTTTTGGTCACTTAAAAAGGGCACTAGAACTTTTATTTTCTGTTAGAATGAGCCTTCTCGCAACATTCAAGGGCCACTTGGTCGATACGATCACCCCTGAAAAAAAACACGCATCCGTGATCTGTCCTCTGGCAACAAATGCGAAATTTCACATTTTTGTAAATAAGAGCTTGAAACTTCTACTGTAGGGTTCTCTGATATGCTGAATCTGATGGTGTGATTTTGTTAAGATTCTATTAAGGTGTTTCCTCCTATTTTCTAAAATTAAGTAAAAAGTTTTTTTAACAAAAATTAAGGAGCGACATTAAAACTTAAAATGAACAGAATTTACTTCGTATTTGAAAGGAGTTGCTTCCTCATCAACGCCCCGCTCTGTAAGCTAAAGTTTGACTCTTTCTCTTAATTCTAGCCTACTGTTTAAACAGTAAGAAACTTTAGCGTAAAGAGCGGGGCGTTGATGAGGAAGCATCAATTTTTCTTAAGTTATATATGTAGGTTATATTTAAGTTATAATATTTGTTCTATTTTTCTTAAGTAATTTTGATGGAAGTTGAATCATAAAAGTTTAAAATATTGCTTTTGTGTCAGCGCGTTTTTTCTCGAAGCACGTAGTAGAAAGTACTCCTGATATAGGGAACGGAAGATCGAAGTTGGAACTTCCTCTCATATACAGTACAGGATATTTTACTTCCATTTTAAGCTTTTATTGTTGAAACTTTATTCATTTTAAGCCGAAAACTGTTTATGAATTTTATTCCGGGGGAGGGAGTTACAAAAAAACTTAAGAAATACACCCAAAATATGTTATATTTATTTTTGTTCCCATTTTTACGAGTCAGACAAACATTTTGGAAAGGATTCAAACCCCCTATATCCTCTAAATATGGCCTTTATATATATATATATATAATATATATATATATATATATATATATATATATATATATATATTATTTATTTATTTATATATATATATATATATATATATATATATATATATATATATATATATATATATATATATATATATATATATATATATATATATATATATATATATATATATATATATATCACTCGATACGATCACCCCTGGGAAAAAAAAAACAAAAAACAAATAAACACGCATCCGTGATATGCCTTCTGACAAAAAATACAAAATTCCACATTTTTGTAGATAGGAGCTTGAAACCTCTATAGTAGAGTTCTCTGATACGCTGAACCTGATGGTGTGATTTTCGTTAAGATTCTATGACTTTTAGGGGATGTTTCCCCCTATATTCTAAAATAACGTAAATTTTCTCAGCCTCGTAACTTTTGATGGGTTTTAATGAAACTTATATATTTAAATTCAGCATTTAAATGCAATTCTTGTGATGTAGCTATTTGTACCAAAATTTCATTTTTTAGAGTTTTGGTTACTATTGAGCCGGGTCACTCCTTACTACAGTTCGTTATCACGAACTGTTTGATCTATGCTGTGAAGAAAGGGGGTATGCCTGTAGTCCATTAAATTTTACTGCTCTTCAATGATTTATTGTATTTTCTGTTAAACTCGCCAGTTTTTGAAGCTATATCACTCTGGGAATGTCAGCCATCTGTGTGTTGCCCAGTTTCAGAGATTGTTCACACCAGGTAACACTTGTAACGCGTGGTGCGAAGTCTATTATGCATGGCTCAAAGAGGTGTGGCGTGGCGGAAATGCGCTATGTGTGATGGAAGAAGTGTTAATCTGAGATACACACCAAAATTTTTGTGACCTCTCATTGTCCCCTCACAATAAATTTATGTGTGGTTATATTTCCAACGTATTTCAATCAATTTTAAGGAGCAAACAATCTAAGAAGAGGGGGGGGCTTATGGTATTATAAAGGTGAATACGTACTCAAAAAACTGGTCTGTTTCAGTTGATGCTTGAATTATGAAGATTTATCTTAGTTTTGACATTGATAACTATAATGCAGCTCTTCCCCAAGAGAGGTCTGATCAACCACGGACACTAAGGACCTAGCTGTAGCTATTCTTCGCAGCCGTTTTCTTCAATGAGGCTGCCCAAAGTAACTCTAGCAATTAAGCACCATTAGGAGATATTTCTAGACTTTTACTTTCAGTTCTCCAATACAGGTCAAATATGTTATAACATGTTTATCTTTTCAACTCCTTTAAAATCTAGAACTATATAGAATATACAAATGATATTGCATTTTTCGTCTTCCTAACTTCCAACCGGTGCGGTTAGCCAATGGCATCCACTAATAGCATATATTATGCCATTATGCACCAAGTTATCACCCTCTATCGGCATCATTACAATTTGTTCGATATACCATCATGTTTTTTTTGCAGTTCTCAGCAGTACTGGGGCGGGGTGGCTACACAAATTTTCCCACCAATGCTTTAGGGATTGTCCTCTTGGGTGAGAGGTATTGATTCTACCTCAACATTAGGAAAGGGGAAGAGTAGGGAAATTATTGCCACTTGGAATTTTCAAAGTAGAAATTTTAGCTAGGAAGTTATTTTTTTTAGTAATTTTAAAGTATAGCATAAAGTAAATCTCCCTTAGATTTTGGGAAATTGTATCCTAATAAAAAATAGAGAAAATATTTGCCCATTAGTCATTTTCTATTATCTCGCTCTTGACCCTTCGCCACGTAATACTAAAAAGGTCGTATTTGAAATCGAATAAAATTTGAGAAAAAAATTAAAAAAAAAAAATTGGAGCTGAATGTGCTGTAGAAAGAAATACAGATGGAACGGCAGTATAATTTTACTAGTTTGTGACCTTTGACAGTAGACTTTTGGTCCTGCAAGATGAAATTAAATAAAAAAGCAAATTTTTCAACTGAAAAAAAGGAGGAACGTTAAAATTTAAAACAAACACAAATCATTACAAATATGAAGGGGATATCCCCCTCCTCAATACCTCGTTCATCATACTAAAGTTTGACTTTTTATTCCAATTATTTATGAATGACTATTGATACACAAAGACCGTTTAATAAGAATAGAAGCTTTTTAAAAAATTTAAAAAACACCTGCATTACTTGCAACCCTTCCGCCGGGAGCTTTGAGGGGTCAAATCACCCTCAGAACTATAATTAATAGATCTTTAGACCATGTTGAACAAAATGGCTATCTCAAAATTTTGAAAAGACAACTTTGAGACTAGGTCTTTCTATTTCCTATTAAATTAACCCTCTTCCAATCATCTAAGATCAATGGTTCGATGCAATCACCCATGGGGAAGCAAACAAATCAACCCGCATCTGTGACCTTGTTTTTGACAAAAAGAAATCGAAATTCCTCATTTTATATATAAGAGATTGAAACCTCTAAAATAGGGTTCTCTGAAAAGATGAACCTTATGTTATGATTTTCATTAAGTCATTTCATTTCTTATGGGCAATTCCCCCTTTTTCAAAAATTAGGCAAATTTTCTCAGGCTCGAAACTTTTGTGGAAAGCATAAAACTTCACGAATTCAATATTTTGAATAAATATCAAATTTCAATTCTTTTGATATATCTACTATTATCAAGACCCTAATTCTTACAGTTTCGGTTACTATTGAGCCGCATCGCTCCGTACTTAGTTTGTTACCATGAACTATTTGATTTACTAGGTCGAAAGGTCAAATAAAACAAATACGTTTTTGCTCGATCTTTTTGCTACTAAAGTAATTAGAAAAAAATAAATGAAAGCATTTGGGTTCTTTCTCCTAACTACCTATAGAATATTTATGTAAGAAGGCTTGGGCTAATGAATCATACTATTTCTACTCTACGTATAATCTCTCCTTTCCCCCTCTTCTGCGCCAGATTTATATTTTAGTAATACTTCTTCTGTAATTTCCACTACTAAGAATTTGAAACTTAACCTGCCAGCTTTACTTGTAATTCCAAAATTAACATATTTGTTTTTTAAGATTTTATATGCTAGCCTCAAGCTTATAATGTTATATTCTATTGAGCCCTGTTTGATTTCAAAAACACTTAAAGGCAAGAGCTTATGAATTTCAACTAAGAAGTAGCCAACTCCTCAAATACTTCATTTTTTATTGATTCTTTCCTTAGGAGTCCTGTAGTTACTTTTCATTTTATATTTTGATAAAATATTCTTATGATTAAAAATTTGCAATTAATAGACAATAAATTCGATTTTGATTCATGAATATCTAAGATTTTTTATGCTTTAAACAAAATAGTAAAAAAACACTTAACTCGGTTTATTAAAACATATATACACTAACCGTGTTCTTTCTGAGGTTTGAAGATGAACCAAATCCACATTTCCATTCTTGGACAATTTTTGAAGGGTTGTACCAATCGTATAGTCGTAGAAAAAACTATACTTTTGGCTAACCCGAAAGACTTTTCATAATTTTTATGTCCTGAAATAAATAAAATTGGGTCGAAGGTAAGTACTAATTGCGTTAAGTATGCCGAACTAAACATTCCAGCCTGTCTGAGCCCGAATATCGTATCGTATAGTAACAATTGCTCCGCCGAGCTAATTAAAAATGTCGGAAACAGGAAAAATAATGTTTCGTCACGATACAACTTGAAAAATAGCTTAATAAGGCAATACTTTTATTAAAAAGAGAGCGGTTGTTAAAAAATTGGTAATAAATATTAGATCATAATTTGAAATGAAATTTTACAAGAGCAGTTGGTACTATAAGGCAACCCGTTCCTTTTCATAAACATGCATCTGTAGATAGACTCATTTGAAAATAAAAGAAAAGTACACCAGTCTATAGAACTGAGAAGACCCTTACCTCTCATGATGATCGCGGTTTAACTTAAGCTTTCCATTCAAAAGCATACTTATGGCTTAATGGAATGAAAGCTTCGCTGCATAGCTTGAGATAGTTCTGTCCGATGTATGCTATGAAACTCCACCTCTGCTCGCACGCTGCAGGCTCTGGCTAATCATCCTTTATAGGCCCAAGTAAGAATTATACACACCTTTCCAAAATGTAATTTCCCTTTCGTCAATCCAGCCCGAGTTCAACAGTACCTGTAAAAACTCGGGAGAAACCACTTTCATGTAATAAACTGAAATCGGCAGCGCACTATCTCTTTTTCTACTTATCGGTTACATAATATACACAATAAAATTTCGACACAAGAAACTGACGAAAGAAACGTTTTCGTCAATCCAGCCCGAGTTCAACAGTACCTGTAAAAACTCGGGAGATACCACTTTCATGTAATAAGCTGAAATCGGCAGCGCACTATGTCTTTTTCTACTTATCGTTTATATAATAGACACAATAAAATTTCCACACAAGAAACTGGTCAAGTAAATTCTTTATACTGTCGATCATTTGGATGGCAAAGATCAGATGTGTTAATAACCGGTATCAAATCGAAATGCATCGAATTAATTGAATTTCATTAGCTTTATCAAAAGTCTGGGCTGTATATTTGCACATTAGGGGGGGGGGGGGTTAAAGCATAACATATATAAAATACAGCAGTGGTTAGTTTACGCATTTAATATATACTATGCTCTCCCCCCTAATGTGCAAATATATTGCCCAAATTTGTTTCTAAACTATTACATATTCATCATATTTTGTTTTATTGCATTAGCATTAATCGAATTTCACTACCTGGGTGTCGATTATATAACCGATAAGTAACTCTCTTTTTTTTTTACTTAAGAAAAATGACAGGACAGGACAAAACCTGCAAAAAACATTTGATTATTATATGTAAAACAATTAGCTATGTTTGTAATAATATTTCTTGCTTTACTGCAGACAAAACTGCCACATACATGTTTAACGGTTTTTTTTGCAGGTACTAATTCAGTGTAAAAAAAGGTAAGGTAAAGGATACGGCGGTGCTGATCTCCGTTTCTTGGCCCTTTAGCCAGGAAGTGCAATGGGGGGTTGGGGGCCAGCCATCCTGTGCTTTCGCACACCCTTCCTGTTTACCTTCCCTAGATTTCTCCAGGTACCCATTTAGACCTGGGTCGACTCTGGCTAAGCTTACAGAGTCACGCTACTGACCCCCGTCCCAAACTGAAGAATTGGGTAGGCCTACACTGGGATTCGAACCCGCGTCCTCTCAGACAAGGGATCCCGAATCCAGCGCACCAACCCACTTGACCAGGACGAGTGGGTTTACTGAGGAAAATTAAAAAAAAAACAAGTTCTTTTAACTGCAAGTAATGAACGATATTAAAATTTTAAACGAGAAGAAATAATTCCTTATATGAGAGGGGTTGTCCCCCCCCCGCAAAGCCTCGCTCTTTACGCTAAAGTTTGACTCCTTTTCAAAACTCCTTTTAAAACAATAAAATACTTCAGCGTAAAGAGCGAAGTGTTGTGGAGAGGACAACCCCTCCCATATACGGAATAATTTTTGTTCGTTTTGGGTTTTATTGTTGCTATTTACTTGCAGTTGAAAAAAACTTGTATTTTTTTATTTAATTTCTGAACGTTTTTGAATTAATGCATGTTTTGATTTTGGCTCACTGCACATGAATAATTAAAGCAAAATTTGTTCTTTTTTTGCTAAATGGCTTTCTCATAGTGTTGATCGGGTGATTTTGATAAGAAAAGGGTGGGGGAAGAGGCCTTGTTATTAAGTATATGAGGGGGTTTCCCTCCTCGTCAATACCTCGCTCTTTACACTAAAGCTCTAATTTTATTCCAAGTCTTTAAGAATGACCCCTGAATCATAAAGGCTGTAGAATAAATAATTAAAATTACTAAAAATACTTAAGTGTGAAGAGTGTGGTATTGCAGAGGAGAAAACCTACTTTTATAGGTAATATTTTATGCTCATTTTAAGTTTTAATGCTACTCATTACTTCCAGGTGAAAAATTCTTTTTTATTTATTTTCTCATTGTTTCTTTTTAAATAATGCTAGAAAATCCTGCCCTCCCTTCATGGAAATTTTCTTCCCTCATGATAAATTCCTCCATGGAAAGATTCTCCTACGCAACCCCCTCCCCCGACCTACTCCAACCCCAACGCAAAAAAATTCCCCCTGAAAACGTCTGTACACTTCCTTATAACCATTACTATATGTGCGCAATGGTCAAAGTTTGTAACTTGCAGCCCCTCCCCTGGGGACTGTGGGGGATTAAGACGCCCCCAAAGACATAGTTATTAGGCTTTTAACTAAGTTAAATAGAATGGGTATCTCAAAATTTGGATCTGGTTACTTTGGGGGAAAAGTTGAGTGCGAGGGGGCCTCTAATGTTGCGAGAAATGCCCTCTAATTTTTTGGTCACTTAAAAAGGGCACTAGAACTTCTAATCTCTGTTAGAATGAGCCTTCTCGCAACATTCAAGGGCCACTTGGTCGATACGATCACCCCTGAAAAAAAACACGCATCCGTGATCTGTCCTCTGGCAACAAATGCGAAATTTCACATTTTTGTAAATAAGAGCTTGAAACTTCTACTGTAGGGTTCTCTGATATGCTGAATCTGATGGTGTGATTTTGTTAAGATTCTATTAAGGTGTTTCCTCCTATTTTCTAAAATTAAGTAAAAAAAAGCAAGTTTTTTTAACAAAAATTAAGGAGCGACATTAAAACTTAAAATGAACAGAATTTACTTCGTATTTGAAAGGAGTTGCTTCCTCATCAACGCCCCGCTCTGTAAGCTAAAGTTTGACTCTTTCTCTTAATTCTAGCCTACTGTTTAAACAGTAAGAAACTTTAGCGTAAAGAGCGGGGTGTTGATGAGGAAGCATCAATTTTTCTTAAGTTATATATGTAGGTTATATTTAAGTTATAATATTTGTTCTATTTTTCTTAAGTAATTTTGATGGAAGTTGAATCATAAAAGTTTAAAATATTGCTTTTGTGTCAGCGCGTTTTTTCTCGAAGCACGTAGTAGAAAGTACTCCTGATATAGGGAACGGAAGATCGAAGTTGGAACTTCCTCTCATATACAGAACAGGATATTTTACTTCCATTTTAAGCTTTTATTGTTGAAACTTTATTCATCTTAAGCAGAAAACTGTTTATGAATTTTATTCCGGGGGAGGGAGTTACAAAAAAACTTAAGAAATACACCCAAAATATGTTATATTTATTTTTGTTCCCATTTTTACGAGTCAGACAAACATTTTGGAAAGGATTCAAACCCCCTATATCCTCTAAATATGGCCTTTATATATATATATATAATATATATATATATATATATATATATATATTTATTTATTTATTTTTATATATATATATATATATATATATATATATATATATATATATATATATATATATATATCAAGTACTGATACAAATATAGTACTCATTCTAGTACTGATCTATATTAATTACTAATGCAGGAAAACAGTCTTCCTTTTCTCCTTCTGTCTTCCTTTTTTTTTCTTTTTTTTCTTATGTGTTTATGCTGTTGCATTGGTGATTTCTTTTTTCGTTATATATATATATATATATATATATATATATATATATATATATATATATATATATATATATATATACTATGAATATACCATATATAAATATACGGTAGAAAGTATTTTATTCATCCATCGCCTCTCAAAACATTTAAACTGAAGATTTCATTCAAAGCCAACGAAAAAGAAAATTTTTGTTCTTAAGGAAGATCGATGAAATTGTCTTGTATTTATTCTTATCAAAGCCTATTTTTCGCCAAGTACCAAGGGAAAAGTAACGCTAACATAAGGAACGGAAGTTGCGAGGCTGAAATTCTCTCATACACTAGAGAAGACATTTTACGTTCATTTTAAGATTTTATGTTGCAATTGCTTTTCATTAGAAGCAAAAACAAATTTATCAATTTTTAATAATTTTAGCATTTTTGTAAAAATACCTCAGGAAAGAGGTCTAATTTTTGAGTCTTTTCATATCTCTGTGACCATTTATATTATGTTTTGTAGATAAGAGTTTAAATCCTTGGTCACGTTGTTCTCTGACATGTTGGATGTCAAGATAAGCAATTTTCTAAAGGAAAGTATCTCCTTCCTATAATTACGCAGTTTTTGTAAATACTCCTGCTGATGCATATTTAAAGAAAAAGTAACCGAAAAATTGATTAAAAATGATTTATACCCATATTTTACTAGAGATTGAATTTGAAAAATCCCGTCAGATTCCAATTTGAAGTATACGCATAAGTTCCTGTAATTGGAACATCTCAACCTTCAAATCTGCACAATCTGCTTAGAGCTAGATCTTCCTTATTATGAAAACATCGCTTAGTTGTAGCAGAACCAACAACCTGAAGAAAGTAATACAAAACTGTCTCTTTTTATCTGGGGGTGTCATCAGGACCATGTCTAAAGTTTTTACGCTTCTAGGCCCATGCGTTTTTTCCGCTCCTTTTTTGCAAGATTTTTGGGGAAATTCCTGAAAATTTGGGAATGGTAGAGGCGCTGAATAGATCGAAACTAATGAGCCAAAAGCAATCAAAGAGAGGCGTGATATCGAAATCTCAGCTATTATTACTAGGAGACATCTTACAGTTTATAAGGGCCCACAGAATTCCCAGTTCCCCCTCCCGGTGCATATGTATTATAGCGACCCTAGTCATGAAGGTTTGATCTGAACTGTTAGCATAGAATCAGTGTGTCTATCTGTCTTCGGAGACAATTAGCTTAGAAACAGTGAGATTAACTACTAGATTATGCAGGCACATTTTAATTTAACATTTAAAATATACAGTTGAAAATTTAGTTAGGTATTTAATATAGGCTAACGCGTTCTCGACGGCCTGCTTTCCATAATTCTTTATTAGAGTTTCCATAATTTTGTTAGGTCATTGAAGTATTGAATTTTCATCATATTTAGGTATATTTCATTGGGTGTTAAATTCTTATCATTATGTATCATTCATATTAGGCATATTTCACATTCATCCTTAATATTTCCTAACTTCCCTTCTTGAGTGGGGTCGCTTTAATACATAAGTGTCTCCCCCCTAGATATAGGCATGCCTTATCGTGTATAACCCTGACTTGGCCTACATTAAAGAAAGATCTTCCTGAAAGACTATATTTCTTAAAACATTAACGCTACTGTTACAGTACAGCAAAAAGGTAGCCTACTTGCGTATTATACCAAACACGGTCGAGAAGATTCCTGAACATAAGATCTGTGAAAACCGGTTTCATAGCCGCAAAGACGAATTATAAGTGACAGAATGCACTGAACTTGTATTATTTGGGATATTTATTTGCCCATGAAGATAGAGGAAACTTTACCCCTAAGTGCAAATTATGCTATTTAAACCAACGTACTATAATTTCATCATGTTTTGTTATATTTCATCATGATCAACCTAACTTGAATTCTTTAGTGTGTTTGGTATAATAGATAAGTACCAAGAATATACAATTCAATTACCCAGCAGTCATGTATATCCAAATTCCAATCAATAAGAAATTAATGTTAAAAAAAATTAAGCGCCACAAAAATTCATCGCCTATCTTCACTCAACAAAACCATATTGAATACTAAAAATTGTCACCCCACATCAGGGCTTCCACTTAAAAATTGTCAAAAACATTAATTAAATTTCAAACTCTCGAACTTTTTTCAAAAAAAAATACCACGAGGATTTGCTATGATTTATTTTTATATACCCAAGTCAACCTTAGCAATTTCCCCTACAGTCTTCAGAAGTTGCATGGGCTTTTACCATTTTAAGTCTCTTCCACAATTGAGGATTATCCACCACTGATCGTGACCACTGATTATCCACTCTGAGATTGCAGACATGCACCTAAGGATTCAGATGACACAGAGTTTCTATTGTCTGTCTTGATGTTTTATAGAGTGCTGAACTGGCACGTACGCAGGGGGGGCCTTCGCCCCCGCATCCGAAAGCTTGTTAAATGTTTAATTTCCCCATGGTTTCTTGGGATTTTTGGCAAAAGTAGGACATTTATTAAGAATCTAGATACATGTGTGAAGCCTTTTTCGGGAGATTTTACAGCATGTAATTATCTGGTCAAGTAACTGCCCAATTATTAACCCATTTTCTGTCTAAATGTTTACCCTATTTGAAGTAATTAGCAATTGTACTGTTATTTTTTTTTGTAAAGAGAGTTTGCTTTCCACAGCAAAATAGAATTATCCTTGATATTGGGGCATTTATCTCCCCCCCTTTTTTCAGGATAAAGTACAGCTTTTAATGGATCAATTTTGGAAACTATCATTTTTCATGAAAATCTATGCTTCTGCAACAGAAGAGCTACCCCTAACAGCACTCACATTGCACTGTTAACCCTAAAATTTCCCTTTCAGTGAGACATAATAGAATAGTCACTGGTTCTAAATCGCTATGGACATAACCTGAGCCTAAAACGTACTTTTAAGGCTTCAATCTTCTCCCCCCCCCCATCCACTACAATACTACAGATTAAAGTTAATCTATATTTTCCGATATACGTGCTTTTATATTACTAAATAAAAAGTGCTACTTTATATCTGCTGTTTCGAAGGTTTTGCCCCCCCCCCACCGAAAAAATTCTTGTATACGTGCCTGGTGCTGAACAACCTTTCCACCACAACATTTGAAAACGGAAGTGAAAGAAGATACCTTCTGAATGTTCTTAAATCTCAGTGACCCACAAGGCGTTTTCATTGACACAATTTTCCGCCAGAAAAGCAGAGGACTTTCTAGTGGCTGAAACTGAATTTCCAGTTTACTGATATTCCTCAACCCACTTTCTATTCTCTTCCTGTCCTAGTCTGGACTGCTGTAAAAGTGGAAGAACGGTAGCAGCGTAGGTGGCTCCATGTTTGCAGTCTTACATGGTTCAAACTCGACCAAGTGCTTAAATATAGGTGCTGAAAAATCGAACCTAATCTGCACTTGATTAATAAACTCCTGGTAGAACTCCCTTGCTATTCTGAGAATTTTGGACATTGGCGTCGTCCTATGTGAGGTTCCTTTCTTCGACATACTCTCAAAGAATTGTAGCTGCCTTAAAGTCAATACAGATATTCTTAATTGACAAGCACCCAGTTTCAGTGTTTACATGCAAACAAATTATGTCAGATCTTTCGATATGATTGGATAACATGAAAGAAGAAGCGAAAGTACGAAGCAACCCTTCTGTTTCCATTTTGAGTTTGAACATAAGAGGCTCTTCGGTCTGGAAGGTCTTATTGTATTCTTGTTCTTGTATCTGGAATATGAACCGGTCCGAAAGTATATCAAAATAATCCGGAAAAAAGGGGCTTTTGAACATCCAGGTTTCCAGAACTTTGGGGAATTCCAGAAAAAGATGGGGGGCACCCCCGGTCACCCGTTTCAAATTGATGCATGGCTCAATATTCCGGAGTCCCCCTTCCTCCACTCCCTCCACGACCAGGGCTGCCAAATTCTTTTTAAGGAGTGTGTCATATTTTTTCTTAAAATCTGCTTTTTGTGTCATCTCAGATTCCATAATGTGTCACAAAATGTGTCATACTTTTTTGCTACAAATGGTATCATATTTAATTGACAAATCTTTATTTAGAGTTCTGAATATATAATCTTTTCCAAATCAGCTAAAAAAGGAGTAAACTTAACCTAAGTTATAAAATTATATATCTTTTATACCTTAAAGAATATCTTTTATACTATATTTTAGTAATATTTCTTCTGTAATTTCCAAGACTAAGAATTTGAAACTTAACCTGCCATTTTTACTTGTAATTACAAAAATAACATTTTTGTTTTTTAAAATTTTGTATGCTAGCCTCGGGCTTATAATGTTATATTCTGTGGAGCCCTGTTTAATTTCAAAAACACTTAAAGGCAAGAGCTTATGAATTTCAACTAAGAAGTAGCCAACTCCTAAAATACTTCATTACTTTATTGATTCTTTCCTTAGGAGTCCTGTAGTGACTTTTCATTTTATATCTTGATAAAATATTCTTATGATTACTAATTTGCAATTAATAGACAATAAATTCGATTTTGATTCATGATTATTTAAAAGTTGTTTGGCTTTAAAACAAAAGAGTGAAAAACACTCTACTCAGTGTATTAAAACCTATATATACTAACAGTAATTTCACGCAGGTTTGAAGGTCAGTCTGTTTCTTTATTTTCTAAAACAATTTTTGAAGGGTTTTACCAATTGTAAAGCCGTAGATGAAACTGCACTTTTGGATAACCCGGAAGACCACCCATATTTCTAGCTTATGTCCTGAAATAAACAAAATTGTGTTAAGGGTATATATTAATTGCATTAAGTATGCCGCAATGGACATTCCCACGACTATCAGACCGAGCAAGGTTTTATTCACAAGTCAGTTTGATCGAGTCCTTGATGCTCCGATCCCTCCATTCTCACGGTTTTCCGAGATTTCTGGTCTCCCCAAAACAGATAAAATAACACACTTTGAAAAGCAAAATAATACACTTTTAACACAGTGACTTAAAATTTAAACATATTGGCACTTTGATAACAGATTTGTCCCTTTGAAAACAAATTTGGTATGGCCTGCTTTGGCCTACATCTTAAAAGCTATCCTCCTATATTGTGAAGCCGATTTTATTGCCACTTGAAATCGTTCTTTTGATATGGACTAGGCTATTAGTCTGATCAAATGTCAATAAGATCCGTAAGAATAGTGTATTCGAATTTGTATTATAGAGTTCTTGAACTGGCAACAGGTTAAGAACTGGTTTCAAGTTAAAACATGTTATTTTGGTAAAAAAAAAAACAGATTTTAAAAGTAAAAAAGCCGCCTAATCGCTTAGAAGAGGCCAGTAGCCTACTTCTTGGGTTACACACGTAGCCTACAGGCATGTATAATTGTCCAATTCCATTCAACTTGGTACTTGTCCTAAAAAAAACTTTGTCCTTATTCTGCACAAATTATCCAGTGAACCTGATCTGGTCAGATCAGATGAAGTTATGAACTAAGAATCAAATCAACCCTTTTTCGAATAAAACAGTGGTGAGTCACGGGACTAGCTGCCGAGTATGACATTAATTAAGGTTCGTAGGACTGAAATTTCCCTTTTACGGGCTAAAAAGACATATTTTCAGTTTGTCAGAAAATTGCGAAAGATCATAAACTTCAAATTGGACTGAGCCCAAATCAACAGAAATCAAGAGATTATATCGAATGAAGGTAAACATGAGGACAAAAAACCTGAATATCTCCAAAAATGTGACAAAAACATGAGAAAACCTCTAGAAACGTGATTAAAATATGAGAACATTAGACAAATTTTTTTCCAATGAGATATCTTCCGAAAACATGAGATCTCATGGGAAAACATGAGAAATTAAAGCCCTCTCCAAAACGGGTGAGCGATTCTTTCGTACTTGCCGCTGTAAATCTTCACGCTTGCTCATAAGAGAGCAATCTCGGAGGGAGGTAATTTGAGGTGACGACTAGACTCACAGAGAGAGAATTATCCTCCCCCTCCCCGGATATGTCTTCTATAAGGCTCATATTTATCGTAACTAATTGTAGTGATTATCTAATCGTATTGATTGTGAGACTTTAAAAAAAAAAAAAACATTGATTGGATGCGTTAATGCTTGGGGTAAAGTCTGGTGAGGAAGTACAATGTAGCATGGATGTGTCTCAAAAGAGCAACAGCACATATAGATGGGAGGAGCATCAGGGTTCAAACTCCCTCCCCCAGCTCTAATAATTTATGGGAATGAGCCAAAAATATATTATTATTGTCTCCTTTCCCCGCTCAAAAAAAAAATTATGCTTACACTTATAAGGGGTGGATCAAGTTTTAATTTTTACTGACTAACTGATGCGTTATAAGGATTGAACAAGAAACAATATTACTTGTCGACTTAAATGAGAGCGGACCATAACCATATGTGTGTCATCTATAATATTCGTTTAGAATGCTTTAACTAATTATAATAACTAAGTTTGGATCCACGGGGTTTTCTCGGAGGGGGGGGATTTCGATAAGTAGGTACAAAATATTTTACAAAACACAGAAAAAATTTGTATACGCATTTTTGACTGTTTTACGAGTCAGGTATGTTTTGGGGGGTTGTAGGGGGGATTGATTCAACTCATTAACATGTCGGATTCTTACAAAATTTAAATATTAGTATGGAACATAAGAACCCTCTCCTCTGACCGAGGTTCCATTCAAAAAGGGTTTGGTTGCAAATACACCCCCTAGATTTTTAAAAGTTAGCATTTTCATTAGAAACAATCAATAAATAATTCTCCCTCCCTAGTTTTGAAAATATTTCGTATTTTATATTTTTAACAAAGGAGATTTGCAAGAATGGAAAGAGGGGTCTATTTTTACAAAGTTAAAGGTATGGCAAATTGCATGATAAACAGTTCTTAAGACTTTTGAGGGGTATGTGGAGCTAATAGGTTAAACTCTATCCAGGATTTCTACATACCTATTTTGGTGGCAGGGCTGAAGCTAGGGTTTTAGCTTGAGGAGGGGGATATAAAGGATTTACCGACGAAATCGTCCAATATACCGACAAATGCGGACAAATACGCTAAATTAAAACGCCCAAAGTTCCGAAGAGCTTTCAGAGGAAGCGCTTTCCCTTTGCTGCACCCCTGGCTAGAGGTTCAAAGTTATACCTATATTTAATCTGACAACTTGAATTCAAGATGTCAGATGAAAACACAAATTAAAGCCTTTGTGACTCACTGATTAATTCTGATAATTAATTAGATCTGTGTTTCATTGAAGAGATACATCGCTCAAGAGAAGCAAGTAACTATATTCCTAGGTGAAAACGAAAGTAAGTTGTACATTCGGCGGAAGTGGACAGATCTTAATTAAAAAAAAAAAAAAAAAAACCTCCAATAGTCAGATTTAGCCAAGCCAAATCCGGGAAAACCTTTGACGATATTTCTAAAAAAAAAAAAAAGCTTTGATGTGCATCTGGCTTTTAGCACATCTTTTTAAGAGTACACAATACATCTTTAACAGATATCTATGCTGTGAAGAAAGGGGGTATGCCTGTAGTGCATTAAATTTTACTGCTCTTCAATGATTATTGTATTTTCTGTTAAATTCACCAGTTTTTGAAGCTATATCACTCTGGGAATGTCAGCCATCTGTGTGTTGCCCATTTTCAGACATTGTTCACACCAGGTAACACTTGTAACGCGTGATGCTAAGTGTATTACGCATGGCTCAAAGAGGTGTGGCGTGGCGGAAATGCGCTATGTGTGAGGGAAGAAGTGTTAATCTGAGATACACACCAAATATAAAAAGTTTGTGACCTCTCAATACCCCCCTCACAATAAATTTATGTGTGGTTATATTTCCAACGTATTTCAATCAATTTTAAGCAGCAAACAATCTAAGAAGAGGGGGGGCTTACAAAAAGGGGAGCTATGGCTCCCATTAATTTCGTTCCTCGTTAATTTTACAAGGAAACTCACATCTTTTGCTATACTGACAGATTTACCCCTCCCTGGCGTATCGATTAGCAGAGGATGGGGATCAATTGTAAATTAATTTCCCCCTCCTTTTATATTATGAGACGTAAATTTTTGGAATTGCCATTTACAAATAGGCTATAGAAACTTATATTTTTAAAATCAGCGTAAAAATCTGTCATTTGAGGTATATATTGGTATCAATTTTTGGAGTTTCAGTTACTATTAAGCTGGCTCGATCCTTACTAATTGATACGTAACATTTGGTTGATATATAATAATTGTTTGATGTATGAGATTATATTGCAATTTAGCTTCGAATAGCTGTTCTTCTGTGTTTATGGATCTGATCAAACGGTTCGTGGTAACGAACTGTAGTAAGGAGCGACCCGGATCAATAGTAGCCAAAACTCTAAAAAATGAAATTTTTAAGCCAATAGTTACATCAATAGAATCGTATTTTAATGCTGATTTTAAATACACAAAAGTTACGGGCCTGAGAAGATTTGCCTCATTTTAGACAATAGGGGGAATAACCCCTAAAAGTTATACGATCCTAACGAAAATCACAACATCAGATTCAGCGTATCAGAGAACCTTACTGTAGAAGTTTCAAGCCCCTATCGACAAAAATGTGGAATTTTGTATTTTTTGCCAGAAGGCAGATCACGGATGCGTGTTTATTGTTTTTTGTTGTTTTTTTTTCCCAGGGGTGATCGTATAGACCGAGTGGTCCTAGAATCTTGCGAGAGGGCTCATTCTAACGGAAATGAAAAGTTCCAGTGCCCTTTTTAAGTGACCAAAAATTAGAGGGCACCTAGGCCCTAGGCCTCTCACGCTAATTATTTTCCCAAAGTCACCAGATCAAAATTATGAGATAGCCCTTTTATTCAGCGTAGTCAAAAAACCTTATAACTGTCTATGGGGACGACTTGCTCCCCCGCAGTCCCCGTGGGAGGGGCTACAATTTACAAACTTTGACTAGTGCTCACATATAGTAATGGTCATTTGGAAGTGTACAGACGTTTTCAGGGGGATTTTTAGGTTGGGGGGAGTAGTTGAGAAGAAGGGGATATGTTGGAGGAACTTTCCTTGGAGGAATTTGTCAGGGGGGAAGAAAATTTCCATGAAGTGAGCGCAGGATTATCTAGCATTATTTAAAAAATAATATGAAAAAATAAATATGAAAAAGTTTTTTCAACTGAAAGTAAGGAGAAGCATTAAAATTTAAAACGCATAGAAATTATTACTCATATGATGGGCTCACCTCCTCCTAATGCCTCGCTCTTTTTAGAGCTAAAATATTTTCAGTAATCTCAACTATTTATTCTACTGCTTTTGCGATTCAAGGGTCATTCTTAAGAAATTTTAACAAAATTTAAACTTTAGTGTAAAGAGCAAGGCTCTGACGAAGGGGTGAACCCCTTTGTATACGTAGCAAAAACATGAGAATATAGAAGTTTGCTGCGAAAGCTAATTTTTAAGTTACGTATATCTTTTACTAATAAAAACATTCGTAAAAAAATAAAAGTTCTTGTTGCCTTTTTAAGTAACCAAAAATCGGAGGGCAATTAGGCCTCCTCCCCCGCTCCTTTTTTCTCAAAATCATTCGATCAAAACTATGAAAAACTATATTTTTTGCCAGAAGACAAATCACAGATGCGTGTTTATTTGTTTTTTTTTTTTTTTCCCCAGGGGTGATCGTATCGACTCAATGGTCCTAGAATGTCAGAAAAGCGCTCATTCTAACGGAAATTAAAAGTTCTAGTGCCCTTTTTAGGTGACTAAAAAAATTGGAGGGGACCTAGGCCCCCTCCCACGCTCATTTTTTCCCCAAAGTTACCGGATCAAAATTCTGAGATAGCCATTTTATTCACCATAGTCGAATAGCCTAATAACTATGTCCTTGGGGATGACTTACTCCCCCGAAGTCGCCGTGGCAGGGGCTGCAATTTACAAACTTTGACCTGTGTTTACATATAGTAATGGTTACTGGGAAGTGTACAGACGTTTTCAGGGGAATTTTTTTGGTTTGGGGGGAGCGTTGAATGGGAGGGGGTTTACGTGGGATAATCTTTCAATGGAGGAATGTTTTATTGGGGAAGAGACTTTCAACGGAGGGGGTGCAGGATTTTTTAGCATTATTTAAAAAAAATGAAAAATTAAATATAAAAAGTTTTTTCTACTGAAAGTGAGAAGCTGCATTAAAACTTAAAACAAACAAAAATTATTACGCATATGAGGGGTTTACCTCCTCGTAATACCTTGCTCTTTACGCTAAAGTATTTTAGTAATTTCAACTATTTATTCTACGGCCTTTGTGATTCAGGGGTCATTATTAAGGAATTGGGACACAATTTAAGCTTTAGTGTAAATAACAAGGTATCGACGAGGGGTGAGCCCCCTCATATACGCAATAAAAACATACGAATATAGAAATTCGCTACGTAAGTTAATTCGTAAGTTACGTATATTTTTTACTTATGAAAACGTTCGTAAAAAATTAAAAGTTATAGTTGCCTTTTTAAGTAATCAAAAAATTGGAGGGCAACTAGGCCTCCTCTCTCGCTCCTTTTTTTCAAAACCTTCCGATTAAAACTATGAAAAAGCCATTTAGCCCCCCCAAAAATTAATATGCAAATTTCGTTTTAATTATTTATGCGTGGAGAGCCAAGAAAAAAAATGTATTAATGAAAAAACGTCCAGAAATTAAAAAAAACAAGTTTTTTTTAATGAAAGTAAGGAGCGACAAAAAGATCATGAAAGGGGATTTTTCACGTGATGTCGTTCGGGGAAGCCTAGCGTGATTGATTATATTATGGTTGATAGGAGGCTATGGGAAAATTGTTTGGATTTTTATGTTATGGATGTTGTAGGATCAGACTATCAGCCAATAGAGGTAGTCATGAAGGCAGGACAGGCGCAGAAATGGATGAATGAGATGGAGGGTGAGAGATATAGTTGGAGGAATGAGGGAAAGATGGAAGATAAGGGTAGGAAGGCAATGAAGCAGCAGATTCGGGTAGATTGTATGGAGGAAAACCGTTTGAAAAAATTGTTGGAAAGTGAACAGATGCAGAAAATGGCGGAGGAATGCATATACTGGGAGAAGGGAATTTAGAAGAAGCCGCGGAAGAAATATCAGAGGAAGTAAATCAGAAATGCAGTGGAATATCAAATAAGAAGGAGATGGTGAGAAATACAAACGAATTCTTTGATGAGGATTGTCGGAGGCTGAAAGTAAGCCTTGTTCAACTTCTCAGGAAAGTGAAAGGAGCACTAAATGACCAGGAAACGAATAAATACTTATCGGAGTACCGCAGAGAGAGAAAAATCTACAAGAGGCTAATAAAAATGAGAAAAAATAAGTAGAAGAGATTAGGGCCATAAAGATCAGCGAGGAATACTTGTCAAAAGACCCAAAACAGTTTTGGAGTGAAGTAACAAACAACGACAAACACATACCTTCATCTGAGTTGTAGAAAACATACCTGGAGCAGAACACTAGCAAAAGGGAGCAATATGGAGACGGTATAAGGAGTTTAGCAGAGGAGCTACGAGAGCAGAATAGTTTTCCCAACAAGGGGATTATAGGCTATTAGAACCGATCAAGGTAGAGGAAGTTTGGGCAAGCCTAAAAAGAATGAAGGGATCTTCGGCGCCGGGGGTGGATGGAATACCAGCGAAGATTTGGAAAATAGGGAAAACAGTTCTCGTACCAGTTTTAGCAGCAGTTTTCAGTTTCGTGACTGAAAAAGGGAAATGGCCTGATCAGTGGAATGTGTCAGTAGGAATACCAATTTTTAAAAAAGGTAACAGGCAGGATCATAGTAATTATAGAAAAATTAGTTTAGGAAATGTGATGAGTAAGATTTTTTGCAAGGTTATAGAATCAAGATTTGGGAAGTGGTTGGATGTAAAGGAACTGTTATCCCCTTTTCAGGTAGGGCTTAGAAAAAAACAATGTGCAGTAGATCATATTTTTACTTTGAGAATTTTGGTAGAGAAGTATAGGAAAGGAAAAGGGGGAAGATTATTTGGAGCTTTTTTAGACCTGAAAGGAGCATATGATAATGTGGATAGGAACCTGTTAATGTTAAACCTGTTATTTTTTGGACTGCCTCACTATTTTGTATTGTTGCTGTGCGAAATGTATAAGTACATGAAGTTAGTAGTGAGAGTGGCAGGAAAGTGCTCAACTCCAGTGTAATCTTCATTGGGACTAAAGCAGGGATGTGTGCTGTCACCGAAATTGTTTAGCCTTTATTTAAATGATGCCAATGAATTTTTCGTTAAGAATAATGCACCAATGATATCGATAGATTTGCTGAAACTGTGCTTACTACTATTTGCTGACGACATCGTATTACTGGCTGAAACAAAGAAGAAACTGCAACAATTATTAGAGATTAAGGAAGTTTATTTGGAAGAGACGAGGTTAATCTTGAACACATTGAAGTCATTAGTGATGGTATTTGGTCGTAAAGCCATGGAAAGTGAAGATGCGAATTTTTTCTTTAAAGGTGAAACTATACCAGTGAATAATGAATTTGTTTATCTTGGGGTAAAGTTTACTAGTAATGGGAAATTCAGTGGGCATCTGGATCTAGCGAATGCACGGGGGAGGTATATTAGCGGTGAAATAGCGAGGAGTAGTCTTAGACGGGTGAGAGACACTAGAGTACATAAGAGGATTTGGACAAGTAAGATAGTACCGGCGATGCATTATGGAGCAGAGATCTGGGGCTATCGGAAAGGTCCAAAACTTGAGGTGGTTATAATGAGATATTATAAGAGGATGTTAGGACTATTGGATTCGTTTAGTAATTTGGTAATCCAGGGGGATTTAGGGCTAGTATCGCTGCGATCTGTGAGGCTAGTGACCATGGTGAGATATTGGGTTAGGATACTGGGTATGCAGAGATTTACGGTAGAGAAATCAGCATACTTAGAGGTATTGAGAAAGAATAGTAAAACAGGGTGGCCAGCGGAGATTAAGGATATCTTAGATAAGTGTGGATTAGGGGAATGGTGGAATGAAGGAAAGGGGATTATGGGTATGGGGGAAATAGTAATAGGGGAGGTACAAGAGAGGTTGAAGAACCAAGAAATACAGATAGGGCAAGTCTGGATCGTTCAGGGTCGTTAAAATTGTATAGACAGATAAAGGGTAGTTGGGGGGAGGAAGTATTTTGGAGGGCTGGGTTAAGTGGAGAGGATTTGAAGGCTTATTTGGATTGGAGGGTAAATAGATTTTTGATTGGGGAGAAAAGAAAGTATCAAGGGAGAAAAGGGGAGAAGGGAGAATCTATTGCTTGTCCTATGTGTGGATCTCAGGATGAGAGTTTAATACATTTTGTGTGTGAATGTGTCGAATTGAATGAGTGGAGGCGAGAAATGTATGGTAAAGTAAAATTGAATGAGATATAGATGGTAAATAGAATGAAAGAGATAAATTTCCTGAGTATTAAAAGGATAGCAAGATTTGTAAGGATTGCAGCGGCACATCGGGAGCGTTTTCTTTAAACAGTATTAATTTAATTTAGATAATTTGTTGTTTGTTTTTGGTTATGTAAATTTCCTATGGCCCACGGACTTTTTCTGGAATAAATTATTATATAAAATTATAAGTAGTGACATTAAAACTTAAAACGAACAAAAATTACTCCTTATTCATATAAGGAGTAATTTTTCCTCCTCAACACCCCGCTCTTTACGCTAAATTTTTTTACTGTTTTAAAATGAAGAGTTAAGAGAGAGTCAAACTTTTGCGTAAAGAGCGGGGTGTTGAGGAGGAAAAGCCCCTTTCATATACGGAGTAATTTTTGTTCGTTTTAAGTTTTAATGTCGCTCCTTACTTTCATTTGAAAAAACTTGTTTTTTTTTAATAAGATACAAAAAGACAATATTTTCAGTTAATTCTTGAAAACAAATTAGTATTGTGTAGAAAATTAAAAGTGAATTTTTTGCCCTTTTGATACATAGATACAGGGGTATAACCTGGGCATTAGATAAAGGGACAGGGGCTGGGCATTAGATAATGGGTATAAACTGCATACGGAGGTAAGAACTGAGCAGAGATACAGAATCCTGAGCTGGACATTGAGTACAGGGGTATAAGTTAAGTATAGATACAGGGGTATGAGCTGGTCATAGATAAAAGGGTATGAGCTTGGCATAGGTACAGGGACGCGAGCTTGGCAGTTGGCATATATACAAGGGTATGAACTGTGCATAAATACAGGAGCGTGAGCTGGACATAGATGCAGGGGCACTAGGGCATGAGTTTGAATGCCCAATATATTCAAGAGATCTTAAACTCGTTTTTGAATCTTGCTCTTATGCTAGTAAAATAAACTGAATTGGTATATTTAAGTTGGATTTTGTATTTTGTAAGTTGACTAAATCTATATATCTGATTTTTTTCCGTTTAAGAGTTAAGGTAGCAGGAGAAATTAGTCAGCACCAGTAACCTCCATGTGGTATGGTGTCTGAGGCTTCTTCTAAAGATATGAGAGGGAGAACCAAAAGCACCAAAATTACATTTTGGTCACCATCAAAATGGAGTGCCCTACCTTATGACAAAATAATTTTTTTATGATTTCTATTATATAATCTAAATGTTTAAATTTAAATCTATTTTTTTATGTATAACTATATTTGTTTTTACTTATTTTACTTAATATATTTTATAGTAACGCTTAGGTCAAGTAATAATTTTGCTGAAGCAAAATTTTTCTTTTATAATATTTATGTAGCTATAACATAATTTCTTAAACAGTAAATTACATTATTTTATAGACAATCTGTCACATGGCTTAATTAAAATCTTTACGTAAAGGGATTAATAAACTCCTGCTACCTTAGTAAACAATTTAAAGGAAGGTCATTTTTTGTACTGGAGGCAAATTTCTCCTTAAACAAGGTACAACTTGTATTGGTATTTAAATAATAATAAAAGTTTTTTTTTCAACTGCACGTAAGGAGCGACATTAAAACTTAAAACAAGCGTAAAAAAGTGAGGATTTGAGGAAAGGAGGATTTGAAGGGGGACAATCCCTTTCATAAGTTCTAGTTTCGTCTGAATTCCTTAAGCATGAGATTCTTTGAGAATTCTTCAAGAATCACTAAGGCCGTTCAATTAGAACATAAAACTCTTTTAACAGTGTTAAAAGCAACTTTAGCGTAAAGAGGGAGGTACTACCAAGGGGTCAATCCCTTTATTATCCTTTATTAATAACTTCTATTCTTTTTAAGTTTTAATGTTGCTCCATTCTTTCAGTTAAAAAAACTTGTTTTTTATTTAGTTTCTGATCGTTTTTCTAAATAATGCTTGAAAAATATTGATTTCCTTCCATACAAAATTTTTTCCTCCTATGAAAAATATTTCCATGTAGAGATCCTCTCACGTACCCTCCCCCTTCCACAGAAAAAATATACCCTAAAAACGTGTGTATACTCCCCAGTAACCAATTTTATAGTAAGCAATAGGCAAAGTTCACAGCCAGCAGCCCTTTTCCCAGGGAATGTAGGAGTTTAAGTCATCATCAAAGACATAATTAATAGATTTTTGTACTATGCTGAAAAAAGAATATCTCAAAATTTTAATCAGGTGACCTAGGGGAAAAATGAGCGTAGGATAGGGGTTAGCCACCATCCAATATTTTTGGTCACATAAAAAAGGCACTAAAACTTTTAATTCCCGATAAAATAAGCCTTCTACCAATCTACAATCGCTAATTCGATATGATTACCCCTGGGGTAAAGAAAAAATAAATAAAAAATAAACACGTATCCGTTATCTTTTTTCTCGCAAGAAATACAATATTCCGCATTTTGTACATAGGAGCTTGATTCCTCTGCATTAGGGTTCTCTGACGAGCTGAGTTTGATGGTTTGCTTTTCATTAAGATCACTTGACGTTTTGAGGGTGTTCCCCCCTTTTTTTTAATTTGGCAAATTTTCTTAGGCTCGTAACTTTTGATTGGTACAATAAAGTTTGATAAATTTTACATATTTTGAATAAGCATCAAAATTTGATTCTATTTATCCATTTACTGTTATTAAAACTCTTTTTTAGAGTATTGGTTACTATTAATCTACATCGCTCCTTGCTTAAAGTTCGTTACCACGAACTGTTTGATCTGCGCAACTCACACAAAATGTCTTGTAAAAAAAAACAACTTCCATTGATTACAGTTTGACCACCTCCCCTCATTTCTGTGTCATTAGGCTCTAAAAAACATCAAGAAAAAGGAAAACATACATCAGGCATCAAGGAGAAAGAATGAGTGACGGTTTTTATATGTTTTTACTTCCTGAGATAGTCATTAAAAAGCCCTGGTTGCAGCAGCGTACTTTCGTCAAAACCCTGAGGTAGGCCAAAGATGGAGCCAATTTTCCCAAATCAAGTGAAAATGACTGTAAAAACTTAAAAAAAAACATTTGGTGCAAAAAAGGGACTTTTCAGTACTATAAAAGTGCTATAAAGGTACTTTATGGTATTATAAAGGTGAATGGCAATTAAGCACCATTAGGAGATATTTCTAGACTTCTACTTTCAGTTCTCCAATACAGGTCAAATATGTTATAACATATTTATCTTTTCAACTCCTTTAAAATCTAGAACTGCATAGAATACACACATGATATTGCATTTTTCTTCTTTCTAACTTCCACCCGGTGCGGTTGGCCAATGGCATCCACTAATGGCATATGTTATGCCATTATGCACAAAGTTATCACACTCTATCGGCACCATTACAATTTGTTCGATATACCTTCATGTTTTTTTGCAGTCCTCAGCAGTACTGGGGCGGGGTGGTCATAAAAACTTTCCCACCAATGCTTTAGGGGTTGTCCTCTTGGGTGAGAGGCATTGATTCTACCTCAACAATAGGAAAGGGGAAGAGGAGGAAAATTGTTGCCACTTGGAATTTTCAAAGTACAAATTATAGCTAGGAAGTTATTTATTAGTTTTTTTTTTTAGTAATTTTAAAGCATAGCATAAAAAGTAAAACTCCCTTAGATTTTGGGAAATTGTATCCTAATAAAAAATAGAGAAAATATTTGCCCATTAGTCATTTTCTATTATCTCACTCTTGACCCTTCGCCACGTAATACTAAAAAGGTCGTATTTGAAATCGATTAAAATTTGAGAAAAAAGTTAAAAAAAGAGTTTTTTTGGAGCTGAACGTACGGTAGAAAGAAAAACAGATGGAACGGCAGTATAAAATTACTAGTTTGTGACCTTTGACGGTAGACTTTTGGTCCTGCAAGATGAAATTAAATAAAAAAGCAAATTTTTCAACTGAAAAAAGGAGGAACGTTGAATTTAAAACAAACACAAATCATTACGAATACGAAGGGGATATCCCCCTCCTCAATACCTCGCTCTTTATACTAAAGTTTGACTTTTTATTTCTAGTATTTATGAATGACTATTGATACACAAAGACCGTTTAATAAGAATAGAAGCTTTTTAAAAAAATTAAAACAAACCTGTATTACTTGCAACCCTTCCCCTGGGAGCTTTGAAGGGTCAAATCACCCTCAGAACTATAATTAATAGATCTTTAGACCATGTTGAATAAAATGGCTACCTCAAAATTTTGATAAGACAACTTTCAGACTAGGTCTTTCTATTTCCTATTAAATGAACCCTCTTCCAGTCATCTAAGATCAATGGTTCGATTCGATCACCCATGGGGAAGCAAACAAATCAACACGGCTCTGGGACCGTGTTTTCGACAAAAGAAATCAAAATTCTGCATTTTATATATAAGATTGAAACCACTAAATTAGGGTTCTCTGAAAAGCTGAATCTTATGGTATGATTTTCATTAAGTCATTTCATTTTTTATGGGTGCTTCCCCCTTTTTCAAAAATTAGGCAAATTTTCTCAGGCTCGAAACTTTCGTGGAAAGCATAAAACTTCACGAATTCAATATTTTGAATAAGTATCAAAGTTCAATTCTTTTTATGTATCTGCTATTATCAAGACTCCAATTCTTACAGTTTCGGTTACTATTGAGCCGCATCGCTCCGTACTTAGTTTGTTACCATGAACTATTTGATTTACTAGGTCAAAAGGTGAAATAAAAACAAATACGTTTTTGCTCGATCTTTTTGCTACTAAAGTAATTAGAAAAAAAATAAATGAAAGCATTTGGGTTCCTTCTCCTAACTACCTATAAAACATTTATATAAAAAGGCTTGGGCTAATGAATCATACTATTTCTACTCTACGTATTGATAATCTCCCCTTTCCCCCCTCTTCTGTGCCAGATTTATATTTTAGTAGTATTTCTTCTGTAATTTTCACGACTAAGAATTTGAAACTTAACCTGCCAGCTTTACTTGTAATTCCAAAATTAACATATTTGTTTTTTAAGATTTTATATGCTAGCCTCAAGCTTATAATGTTATATTCCATTGAGCCCTGTTTGATTTCAAAAACGCTTAAAGGCAAAAGCTTATGAATTTCAACTAAGAAGTAGCCAACTCATCAAATACTTCACTACTCTATTAATTTTTTCCGTAGGAGTCCTGTAGTTACTTTTCATTTTATATTTTGATAAAATATTCTTATGATTAAAATTTACAATTAATAGACAATAAATTCAATTTTGATTCATGAATATCTAAAAAATTTTATGCTTTAAAAAAAAAGAGTAAAATAACACTTTACTCAGTTTATAAAAACTTATATAAACTAACAGGATTTCATCTAAGATTTGAAGATTGGTTATCGGTTTCTTATTTAAAACAATTTTTGAAGGGTTTTACCAACCGTAAAGTCGTAGAAGAAGCTATACTTTAGGGTAACCCGAACAGGGCTTCCACTTCTAGGGAGATTACCTTATTTTAGGGAAAAATCACTTCTTTTAGGGACACTTATTTTGAATCTAGGGATTTAGGGAAATCTGGGGTAAAGTAAGGGTTTTTAGGGATCTTCAGGGAGAATTCGAATTTTTCAAACGAAGGCTGACAAATTCTTATAGATTGGAGACTATGGTCAGTCTTCTTGAAAATACTTATGTCGCAACACTGGCTTATATTACAAAGATCAGCACAAAATTTAAAAAAAAAGCTAAAGCGTGGAATGACATTCATTAGAAAGGGACGACTTTAATCCCTTGGATTTTTATTCATTAGGTATTTAGTAATTTAGTTTAGGTAGCTTAGTATTTAGTTTATTTTTAGCAAAGGACCCTCCGAACTTTATATGACCATGCTTTCTATAAACACCATATATTCCTTCAGAGCATAACTTACAACCCCTACCCTGGGGGCTGGAGGGCTATTATTAGATGCATTTTGGAACAATACGACGCGTGTATGTGTGTGTGGGGGGGGGGTGTCCAATCACTTTGAATCTTAAAAAGGGCACTAGAGCTTAAGATTACCAATGAGCCCCCTCCGAACCATATATGACCACGCTTTCTACAAAAACCTTATATTCTCCTAGGGCATAGCTTACAACCCTTGCCCCGAGGGATGGGGGGATTTGTCATGCTCAAATACATAGTTTCCAGAACTTTCAACTACGTTGAACAAAATGGCTATCTCAAAATCCTGATTAGAAGGGTTTTAGGAAATGATAGGCATGGTGGGGAGGGGAGGCATTTGTTCTCCGATCACTTTCGACTAATAAAAAAGGCATTAGTCCTCTCAATTTCCAATCGAATGAGCCCTTTTTGAAGCTTCTACGACAACATTTTCTATAGAAAATCTTATATGCCCCTAAAGCATAACTTACAACCCTTGTCCTGAGGGATGGGGGAGGGGGTTGTCATACCCAAAGACATAATTTCCGGAACTATCAACTAAGTTGATCAAAATGGCTATCTCAAAATTTTGATTGGATGTTTGACTTTTCGTCCCAATTCTTTAAGAACGACAAACGAAACACAGAGGGCGTTTAACTGGAGCAAGAAGTTTTTTGAAGCACTAAAAGGGTTGAGGGAGGGGAAGTCTCCTTTTTGTATGGAATAGCTTGTATTCGTTTTAAGTTTCAATGTTACTTCTTAATTTCAGCTGAAATAAAAATTAATATAATAAAGAGTCAAAATGTCCTGCAGATGTACCTTTAGACACCGTTTGATTAGTGATTGACGCTGTACAAAAGGTGAGGGCCCATAACCATGCAGATTATCCATATAAAACAGAGGCTTTATAGATACACATAACACAAAGGTACAGAAGTCTAATCTTAGTGAAAGGAAAATGAAATAAGAATAGTGAATTAGTATTACTGAGAGGCAAAAGTAAGACCCTTTTTACCACACCCATTAAGAATCGTCCTACCCGCAGTTCATAAATAATTGCATGTTGCATAAGATTTTGTCTGTTCTTACTTACGACCAATCGAAGATTATCACATGGAAGTGCTTTATGCTACTAGATGTTGATCGTCAAAAGATATAAATTAATATTTCACCCTGGGAGGGTCTATCAACCCCTAGAAAAAAAAACATTTCGCCAATACCAGAGTGTAACATTTCTATTGTGATTCGAGGTTGTTTGAAATTACATGTGCGGGACCATGAAGGAAATCCCCTAATCCAAATTTACTTAAATTTTGGCTATGGCAACAATGTTCAACATTATTTTTTCATTCATTTCTAGTTTAATAGAGTTTTCCCTTCACTTGTAGAGGAGAATATATTTAGGAAAAATGACCGGAAAATCATACTAAACACGACGAACAAGGGTAATATTAATTTTATACTTTTAATTCAGTTTCATCAAAATATCTGGTACAGAGGATTATACTTAAAAGGAATGAATACTACAAAGAGAACTGGTTTCTATATAGTAAATGAGATGGTCAGGTAGCAGCTGTGTGCATGTTGAGACTCTTCAATTTTTATTTTAAAATGTCTATTACATGTATTTATATGTTTAAAATCCCTTTGAGGCTGAATTGCTACATATTATAATTTGATAAACATTTTATGAACAATAAGGATATTTCATAGACTTTTTAAAATATATTTTTAAGTTATTACTTTGTTCGTACATTGTTTTAAATCTAGAAGACTTTTGAACAAAAATTGTAATATAAATGTTGCAATAATTCTTACGTTTTAAGTACTAAAATATTTTGTTCGCATAATTTTTGAAAAGCTGACAAGCCTGGTTGATGGTAACTCTGATGTCAGGAGTCAGCTAAAATGCAATCGTCAATAAGTGTCTTGTCTTATCAAACAGTTCGTGTTAACCAACTGTAGTAGGGACAGGGTTTACACTTCTAGGGAGATTACCCTATTTTAGGTGAAAATCACTTCTTTTAGGAACACTTATTTTGTATCTAGAGAACTCTGGGGTAAAGTAAGGGTTTTTAGGGAGAATTCGAATTTTTCAAACGAAGGCTGACAAATTCTTATAGATTGGAGATTATGGTCAATCTTCTTGAAAATACTTATGTCGCAACACTGGCTTATATTACGAAGATCAGGGCGAAATTTAAAAAAAAAGCTAAAGCGTGGAATAACATTCATTAGGAAGGGACGACTTTAATCCCTTGGATTTTCATTCATTAGGTATTTAGTAATTTAGTTTAGGTAGCCTAGTATTTAGTTTATTTTTAAGCAATGCCTTTGATTGGGTGTAAACTGCCCAACATAAAGAGTATTGGTTAGGCAGCAATTCTAGAATAGGAGCATGCGGCCTATGTACTTAGCATTAGGGATTCTTTCAATCTGCTGGTTACCTCTTTTTCCCATGGTCATCTATCTGCAAATCCACAGAGGACTATCTAAATAAAGCACCAGCTGCCATAGCCGGGAGCCTGGGCAGCACCAGCTGCCCATGGAGGTGACCTTAGGTCGATGGGTGAAAGGTCAGAAACTATAATTTTTCAATTCTAAAATTTTCTTTCAGTTTTATACATTCCCTTCTATGATTGTACAGTCCATGACATCTGACCTCTTTAGGAGTAAAAAAGAAAAAGCAATTCTGCTACTTAAAAAATGAATATTTTAATTGATTTTGTAACTACATCAATTTTAAACAGGTCAGAAGGGCTTAAATTTAATTATGAAGTAAGAAAATATGATTTAAACCATGAAAGAACAGTTTTTGACTTGATAATTGGCAGGCATTGATGTGTCATCCTGACCCAAAATGGCACTCTCCATTGCTTAGCTAAAATAAACAAGGCCCCAGCTACAATCTGAGCATAGAAGAAAGTATACAAGACATTTACGGAAGTTGAAAGACTTATTTCTACCAAGTACGGTCCTGAAAGACACTGACCTAAGGTCATCCTCCTATACAACATGTGCAGACTGTGGCTTCTGTGTCAAAATTTAGGGATAGATGCTGGTGTTGGTGCAAACTGTGGCTTTTTTGCAGAAAAGTTGCAATCCATACTGCCTATAAAGGACCCTGCATTCTGTTAAAACTAGCTGTGAGTACCCTTATTTTTAATCTGATGATTCACACAATAATATTTAGTCTAGTCTTTTGTTCATGTCCACTTGCCTGCCACTTGCCATTTGGAATAATGTAAAATCTACTGTTTTGCCTTGGACTGCAGCAATATGAAAGTAGCAAATTAAAGTATTTTGTTAAGTTAGGTTTACAGAGAAACTTCTTTTTTGTTGTTTTTGCTTGGGTTGGTCCCTCCTAGGTTAGAAGACATCAAAGCAAAGATCTTCTAGTGAAGAAGTGGGTCACAAATTTCTTTTTCCATATAAAGTGGTGTTCTGAATCTGAAGATACTTTACTTTGATACTTACTTTATTAATAAAGACAATTTAACTCTTTACTATTTACATCTACTGCACTAACGAAAAAACCTACGTTTTTGCTGGCGTGCAGTAGTAAAGGTTAACCATTTTCTAAACCAACCAACAAACAACATAATAAATAATTAATTATCATTTATCAAGCTAGGCATACTTCGTTTTGATTTTTGCAAAAAAGTGCAATACAACCATTGCAAATTTTTGGTCCATCCGTACTCCATACTGCAAACTTAAATTATACATGAGGTAATTTAAGTTAATTGAGGATATGCACCTCAATGCCCATGAGCATAGTTTAGCATGATCTAATTATTGTGTACCCTTGTACAAGTAATTATAGAAATAGACTAGTTTTGATCGCTATTAAAACACTTTTTCTAGAGATCATTGACATGCAAAGTTCATCTGAAAGCCAGTGTACTGACTTAGAGGAAGATAGTCTTAGAATTGGATCTAGTCCCGAAAGACGACTGGATGACGAAGATGTTGATGTTCCTGGAGTTCACCTCCTGGTGACTCCTCCAAAAAAAAAGCAGGGTTCAGGGCAGAATTCCCAAAAGAAAATATACGAGCAAAATTTTGTTGAAAAGTGGATAGAGAAAAATTGGATAGAGAAAAGAGTGTCAAACAAGTCAAAGAAAAAGACTTCTGTACCATACTGTAAGTTCTGTTTGAAGTATGTGTATTGTGGGAAATCAGAGTTGACGAAGCATGCCCTGACCAAGCAGCATATAAAAGCAAACAGTGAAATCGAGACGAAGTCTGGCAGCATTGAAAAACTTCTGACTGTAGGCAGTCATTCCAAATAAATTGAACAGCGGATCTGCATATTTTTGGCAGAATATAATCTGCCATTATGTCTTGCAGACAGCTTGATTCCTCTCCTCAGACAATTATTTCCCAAAGACCAGGCCCTGGCAGGGGTCACATTGGGTAAACAGAAAGCTACAAATATTTTGCGACAGAATTTTTCGTTGGTGCTACAGAAGCAGTTAGTCGAGTTGCTCAAAACCACTTTTTTCTCTGTGATAATTGACGAAACCACTGATAGTACTATTGATAAACAGCTAGTTATCATGGTTTTATTTTTTAGCGAGAAAGATCTAAAACTTCATGTCGAAGCAATGGATATGGTTAAGTGTAGTGATGGATCGGCTGAGGGCCTGACTAACCGCATCAAGCAAGTCATTGAGGAAAACTCGATTCCCTGGCAAAATATTGTTGGATTTTGTGCAGATACAACTAACGTCATGTTTGGAGCCAACAGATCCGCTTTAACCCTTATGAAAGCCATGGTGCCACACATCTTGAATGTAAAATGCTCATGCCATCTTATTCACTTATGCTCGTCATATGCATGCTTGTCACTTCCCAAGACATTCGAAGACTTGGCGCGAAATATCTATGCCCACTTTTTCAGAAGCACTTCCAGGCGAGAGAAGTTCACCGAATTTCAGAAAATCTTCCGATACGAAGCACACCGAATTCTTGCTCCGGGACAGATCCGTTGATTATCCCTTCAGGCCTGTGTGAAGAGGCTTATTGAGCAACGAGTTGCTATTATTCAGTATTTCGTAGAAACAACGTTTGAAGACCCAACTGCAACAAATGACCTTATCTTGTCGACATTACAAAGCAAGTTGACAAAGCCATACCTTGAATTCATGGACTGCTCTCTTGGCCTCTCCAACGAATTCAATACAGTTTTTCAATCCGAACTCCCACTTCTTCACTCTCTGAAGCTTAGTGTAAGCAAACTTGTGAATGATGTTGCGTCTAACTTCATGCAACTGGACTATATTCGCAGTGTTGGTTCGTTTACTGAACTGGATCCTTACCTTTCAAGTGAGTACCTGGCTTTAAACCAGACATATGTGGAAATAGCTGCAACCGATTCCATGTAAGAACTCGAGGATGCTCAAGAGCCAAGTGATAACATTGATCTCTTTTACCAGTCGTGTCGAAACTACTATATAGTCCTGATCAAGCAGATCAAAGACCGGTTCAAGTTTGAAGACGAAATTTATGACATTTTGGCTTTAGTTGAACCAAGGAATGCAAGAAATTTGAACCCAAGATCTCTAAGGCCACTATTTGTGAGGTTTCCTGTTCTAACAGAAAAGTGTTCCCTCCAGAAAACGGACGTAGAATGGAGGTCACAGGCAATGACTGATGTCACTGAGATTCATTTGGGAGATTCCCAAGTTGAAGACCTGTCAGTTGAACAATACTGGAAGAAAATACTTTTAAAATACTTTTTAAAAAAAATTGTATTTTGTATTTAATTTCTGAACGTTTTTGAATTAATGCATGTTTTGATTTTGGCTCACCGCACATGAATAATTAAAGCGAAATTTGTCCTTTTTTGCTAAATGGATTTTTCATAGTGTTGATCGGATGATTTTGATAAGAAAAGGGTGGGGGAGGAGGCCTAGTTACCATCCAATTCTCAGTTACTTAAAAATGCAACTAGATTTTTTTATTTTTTTGTACGAATTTTTTTGTTCGTAATAAACATACGTACCTTACGAATTACCTTACGTAACGAACGTCTACATTTGTCTATTTTTATTAAGTATATGAGGGAGTTTCCCCCCTCGTCAATACCTTGCTCTTTACACTAAAGCTCGAATTTTATTCCAGATCTTTAAGAATGACCCCTGAATCATTAAGGCCGTAGAATAAATAGTTGAAATAACTAAAAATAATTAAGTGTGAAGAGTAAGGTATTGAGGAGGAGAAAAACTTCTTTTATACGTGATATTTTATGTTCATTTTAAGTTTTAATGCTACTCATTACTTCCATGTGAAAAATTATTTTTCATTTGTATTTTCTCATTGTTTCTTTTTAAATAATGCTAGAAAATCTTGCCCTCTCTTCAATGAAATTTTCTTCCCTCATGATAAATACCTCCATGAAAAGATCCTCCTACACAACCCCCTCCCCCGACCTACTCCAACCCCAACGCGAAAAATTCCCCCCTGAAAACGTCTGTACACTTCCTTATAACCATTATTATATGTGAGCAATGGTCAAAGTTTGTAGCTTGCAGTCCCTCCCCTGGGGACTGTGGGGGATTCAGACGTCCCCAAAGACTTGACTAAGTAAAATAGAATGGGTATCTCAAAATTTGGATCTGGTTACTTTGGGGGGAAATTTGCGTGGGAGGGGGTCTAAGTGCCCTCTAAGTTTTTTGGTCACTTAAAAAGGGCACTAGAACTTCTAATCTCTGTTAGAATGAGCCCTCTCACAACATTCTTGAGCCACTGGGTCGATACGATCACCCCTGAAAAAAAAACACGTATCCGTGATCTGTCCTCTGGCAAAAAATTACGAAATTCCAAGCTTTTTAAAATAAGAGCTTGAAACTTCTACAGTGGGGTTCTCTGATATGCTGAATCTGATGGTGTGATTTTTTTAAGATTCTATTAAGGTGTTTCCTCCTATTTTCTAAAATTAAATAAAAAAAACAAGTTTTTTTAACGAAAATTAAGGAGCGACATTAAAACTTAAAACGAACAGAAATTACTTCGTATTTGAAGGGAGATGCTTCCTCATCAACGCCCCGCTCTTTACGCTAAAGTTTGACTCTTTCTCTTAACTCTACTTTTTAAAACAGTAAAAAACTTTAGCGTAAAGAGCGGGGCGTTGATGAGGAAGCATCTCCTTTCATAAACGAAGTAATTTCTGTTTGCTTTAAGTTTTAATGTCGCTACTTACTTTCCGTTAAAAAAACTTGTTTTTTTATTTAATTTCTGAACGTTTTTGAATCAATGCATGTTTTGATTTTGGCTCTTCGAAGATGAATAATTAAAACAAATTTGCGTTTTTTTTTTGTTTTTTGTTTTTTTTTTGCTAAATGGCTTTCTCATAGTTTTGATCGAATGATTTTGAAAAAAAGGAGCGGGGGAGGAGGCCTAGTTGCCCTCCGATTTTTGGTTACTTAAAAGGGCAACAAGAACTTTTAATTTTTTTACAAATGTTTTTATTAATAAAAGATATACGTAACTTAAAAATTAGATTTCGCAGCGAACTTCTATATTCTCATGTTTTTGCTACGTATACAAAGGGGTTCACGCCCTTGTCAGAACCTCGCTCTTTACACTAAAGTTTAAATTTTATTCAAATTTCTTAAGAATGACCCTTGAATCGCAAAAGCCGTAGAATAAATAGTTGAAATTACTAAAAATACTATAGCTTTAAAAAGAGCGAGGCATTAGGAGAAGGTGAGCCCATCATATGCGTAATAATTTCTATGCGTTTTAAATTTTAATACTTCTCCTTACTTTCAGTTGAAAAACCTTATTCATATTTATTTTTTCATTGTATTTTTTTAAATAATGCTAGATAATCCTGCGCTCACTTCATGAAAATTTTCTTCCCCCATTACAAATTCCTCCAAGGAAATTTCCTCCAACACATCCCCCTCTTCTCCACTACTCCCCCCAACCTAAAAATCCCCCTGAAAACGTCTGTACACTTCCAAATGACCATTACTATATGTAAGCACTGGTCAAAGTTTGTAATTTGTAGCCCCTCCCACGGGGACATTGGGGGAGCAAGTTGTCCCCAAAGACAGTTCTAAGGTTTTTTGACTACGCTGAATAAAAGGGTTATCTCAGAATTTTGATATGTGACTTTGGGAAAATAATTAGCGTGAGAGAGGTCCTAGGTGCCCTCCAATTTTTTGGTCACTCAAAACGGGCACTAGAACTTTTCATTTCCAATAGAATGAGCCCTCTCGCAAGTTTCTAGGACCACTCGGTCTATGTGATCACCCCTGGGGGAAAAAACAAACAAAAAACAATAAACATGCATCCGTGATCTGCCTTCTGGCAAAAAATACAAAATTTCACATTTTTGTAGATAGGAGCTTGAAACTTCTACAATAAGGTTCTCTGAAATGCGGAATCTGACGGTGTGAAGACCACCAGTCCATCAGCTGATGGCTGATAAGATTCTATGACTTTTAGGGGTTGCTTTCCCCTATTTTCTAAAATAAGACAAATTTTCTCAGGCTCGTAAATTTTGATGGGTAAGACTAAACTTGATTAAAATTATATATTTAAAATTAGCATTAAAATGTGATTCTTTTGATGTAACTATTGATGTCAAAATTCCATTTTTTAGAGTTTTGGTTACTAATGAGCCGCGTCGCTCCTTACTACAGTTCGTTACCACTAACTGTTTAATAAGGCAGTTTCTCAGGATCATAACTTTGCTCGGGTAAGTTTAAACTTGATGAAACTTATATATTTAAAATCAGCATTAAAATGCAATTTTTTTGATGTAACTATTGGTGTCAAAATTTCGTTTTTTAGAGTTTCGGTTACTATTGAGCTGGATCGCTCCTTACTACAGTTCGTTACCACGAACTGTATGATTTCCTCTAAATAACACAATTTTACCAACGCTGAGGCTATTATCATAACTTATAAGGCATAAATTTTTTGAGTGGAGGAGGGGGGAATAAGTAAAACTATCTTTTTCCCTTTGCCAGTACTGAATTAAAAAAAAAAACAGTTATCTTTTTTAATAATCTTGAACCATTTCACCTTTACTATCTTAAACTGAACAAAGAACAAATTTTTAAATAATTACTTTGTTCTTCATTCATCTTTTAAATAGTATTAAATAAAAAAAAGTTTTTATCAACTGAAAGCAAGGAGCGAGATTAGAACTTAAACGAATAGAAATTATTCTGTATATGAAAGGGGTAGTCACCTCCTCGACGCCACGCTCCTTACGTTAAAGTTTATCCCTTTCTTACAACTCTACTTTTTAAACAATGAAAAAATTTAGCGTAAAGAGCGAGGTTACGATTCTATGATCGTTGTTACGATTCTATGACTTTTAGGGGGTGTTTTTCCCTATTTTCTAAAATAAAGCAGATTTTTTCAGGCTCGTAACTTTTGATGGATAGCACTAAACTTGATGAAATTTATATATTTAAAATCAGCATTAAGATAAGATTCTTTTGATATAAATATTGGTATTACAATTCCGTTTTTTGGAGTTTCGATTACTATTGAGCCGGGTCGCTCCTTACCACAGTTCGTTACCACGGACTGTTTGATATACTACCAATTTAAAACTTCATTAAGATCCTGACGTTTTGACGCAAACAAATCATTAAGATCCTGAGGTTTTGACGTAAACAAATCTATATACAATAATGCATAAGAAACCCTAAAAATATCACTATTACAGCCATGGGACCTAAAGAGGGGAACAGCAAGCCTAAAAAAATATTCATAGCACCTTGAGGAGGAAATCTCAATGGACAGAACTACGTTTTCTTAAAAATTAAAGCTAAGAGTGATAATTTAAGATTAAAACGAGACTAGTTTTTGTGCATATGAGAGGAGCTACCTATCTCTCAATAAATTGCTCTATAGTTTGACTAGTGCTTTATGAAGAATTTTACAGTAAGACAAATGTGGTCAATTGATAAAAAAAAAAAAACGTTTTACTGATGGGCTATCAAAATATTTGAGCTTACGATTTGTTATTTAAAGGAAATAAAAATAAATACGTTCTATTTTTCATAAGTAATTTTTATGGAAGTTCTATTATAAAAGTTTAAAATATTGCTCTTTTGTCAGCGCGTTTTTTCTCGAAGCACGAAGTAGAAAGTACTTCTGATGCAGGGAACGGAAGATGCGAAGTTGGAACTTCCCCTCATATACAGAACAGGATATTTTACTTCCATTTTAAGCTTTTCTTGTTGAAACATTATTCATTTGAAGCAGAAAACTGTTCATGAATTTTTAATAAAATTTATGTAAAAATACTCCAGGAAAGAGGTTTTGATTTGTAACTTTGATTTTTAACTCTTTTTTTCGCAATGAAATTGAAGTTTGTAAGAGGTTTCTTTACAGTTATGATTTCAACGATATTATTTGGAATTATTATTGGATATTATTTGGAAGGCATTCAATTAAGACGTTATTCCATATTAAAAGTAGAGTTGAAATAGGAGTAAAATTAAAATACTAATACTTCTAGTACTACCACTAACAACTCACTGCAGCACCAAGCCGCCTGAGACCGACATTGCTACGCACGATCCTCCATCCTAATATATTCAACGCCTGCCTCTTTATACCCTCCAAGGAAGCTCTTATTTCACTTAAGTGTTTCTTTACGGCATCCACCCGCCCAAACAAAGGAACCTACTTTCCGTTTAGCCCTCAACGGTTGGCCGAAAAGGACAATTATAGCAATCTGTCATCCGTCATCCACAAAATGTGCCCTAGACATCTCAACCGTTCTCTCATTATAGCCCTAGAAAGTGAGATTGAACCACACTTTTCGTACCCAAAATAATCCGTAGGCAATTTCTCTGCGAAATATCTTGCAAAGGTCAAGCAAAATTAAAGAGAGATGAAAATAATATATAGAATAAAAAAATTTTCAGGATGGAGAGGATATTTTGTACCTTTCTCCTTTTCCCAGGGTCTGTTTCTGTGATCAAAATTTGGTCGAATTCTACCCTCCATTTTCATCAAAATACCAGTAATATGTATATATATATATATATATATATATATATATATATATATATATATATATATATATATATATATATATATATATATATATCTAGGGCCGTATCTAGGTTTTTTGGGGGGAGGGATTTTTGCAAAATGATTGTTCGGGGGGGGGGGGTACAAACAAATTTATGAAATACATCAAAAATATGTTATATTTATGTTTGTTACCATTTTTACGAGTCAGACAAACATTTCGGAAAGGATTCAAGCCCCCTATATCCTCTAGATATGGCCTTTATATATATATATATATATATATATATATATATATATATATATATATATATATATATATATATATATATATATATATATGTATATATATATATATCATACATAAACATACGGGAGAAAGTATTTTATTTATCTATCGGCTCTCAATACATTTAAACTAAAGATTACATTCAAAGCCAATGAAAAAGAAAATTTTTATTCTTAAGGAAGATCGATGAATTTTTTTTGTACTTATTCTTATAAAAGCCAGCTTTTTCTCCAAATACCAAGGAAAAAGTAACGCTAACATAAGGAACGGAAGTTGCAAGGTTGAAACCTCCTCTCATACGCTGGAGAAGACATTTTATGTCCATTTTAAGATTTTATGTTGCAATTATTTTTCATTAGAAGCAAAAACATATTTATCAATTTTTAATAATTTTAACATTTTTGTAAAAATACTTCAGGAATAGGTCTAATTTTGAGTCGTTTCATATCTCTGTGACCATTTATGTTGTGTTTTGTAGATAAGAGTTTAAATCCTTTAAATCCTTGGTCACGTTGTTCTCAGACATGTTGGATGTCTGTAGTTTTCTCAAGGCAAGCAATTTTCTAAGGGAAAGTATCTACTGCCTATAATTGTTCAGTTTCTTGTAAATACTCCTGCTGATGCATATTGAAAGAAAAAGTATCCGAAAAATTGATTAAAAATTATTTATGCCCATATTTTGCTAGAGATTGATTTAAAAAAAATCACGTCAGATTTGAATTTGAAGTAAAACTTATAGCATACGTTCCTGTAATTGGAACATCTTGATCTTAAAATCTCCACGATCTGCTTAGAGCTAGATCTTCCTTGTTATGAAAGCATCGCTTAGTTTTAGTAGAACCAACAACCTGAAGAAAGCAACACAAAACTGTCTCTTTTTATCTGGGGGTGTCTTCAGGACCAGATTTAAAGTTTTTACACTTCTAGGCCCATGTGTTTTTTTCCGCTCTTTTTTGCAAGATTTTTGGGGAAATTCCTGAAAATATGGGGATGGTGTAAGCGCTGAACAGAATGAAAATAATGAGCCAAAAGTAATCAAAGAGAGGTGTGATATCGAAATCTCAGCTATTATTATTGGGAGACATCTTACAGTTTATGAGTGGCCACGGAATTCCTGTGTTATTTTAAATTCACTTTTCTGTGAATAGGTAGCGTGGAGACAGAGTGCAACTGACACTTTTGCAAAAAATCATAACAATCCAGTTTTTGTTAAGAAAAAATCACTCAGAGGTAATTTATGTCACCCCCTGGCATTGTGCACTCCTAGGCCTGGGCCTACTGAGCCTATTGGCAAATCCTGTCTGGGTGTCATGTTTAGAAAATCAGTAGTAAGAAAGTCGAAATTCACAGCAACAGAAAAATAATTAGACATTATGATGTTTAAAAATATCTATTGACTGTCCATCCATTGCTAGTTCCTGTTGGCAAGAATTTCCCTTTTTATTACCGTCTAAGAGAGAAAAACTTACGGAATGAAATCCTAAAAAGACTTTTGAATCAAGCCATTATGTCTCCAGCAGACACTGGATTGATATGGAAACAGAATGAAAGATTTCTAGTGTGAATATGATTATTATGTAAATCTTCTCCAGTTTTCTGTCAACTACCGCTAAACCGGATTGGATTTATGACCTGTGGAAGGAAAGGGAGCTCGGCTAGTGCGTTTCATAGAATTTTCTTATATCCGTCACAAAGTTTTTTCCCCTCTATCCGATAGAGGTCTAAGCAAAACGAAAAATGCTTCATTCAAACAATGAACTTGAGGAAATGCAAAAAGCTCCGGAATCTCGTTTTAAACAGGAACCTTCTGAACATTAAAAGTAAAAAAAAGCTTCAGGTTAATCAATATAGGGGAGGGGAAGTCGAGCTGTAGCAGTAACGCAGACGAAGTGAAGGGCCCCTCTCCAATAATTACCTCAAAGTGTCAAAATCAAGGAACATCTAGTAATAAAGTTATGTAGAGGAAATGAAATGGATATAGAGGAGAAGAAAATAGGTGGACATATTTCAAATTAAATTATAATTTTTTCAGGTTATAAACAATTGTTTCTTGTTAGACAAACAATAAAACTTCATAATAATTTCCCCTAAGATTTCGTTTCTTTTGTTTATTCGGAGGAACTGCAGCAGCAACTTTCAACTTAGGGATGGGGTTATTTGCAGAAATATTTTTTTTTTACTGTGGGGATATTTCCAGCATGATTCTACAAACAGTCAAAAATTAAAGTCTTTTTCAAATGAAAGTGTTCAATGAAAATTTTTTAGCCATAGTCGTCCGCAAGAAATTTTATTGGGGGATTTACAGATAGAATGGAATAGTCTTGGGAGATTTTTTGGTGGTGGGGGGATATTTTTTTTGGAGCAACTATCCATGAACTTATTTTTCGTGTGGGTAAGGAATTGCCCATGTAAGGGGAACCGGACTTCCTGGGATTATTTAAAAACGATCTGAATGTAAACAAAAAAAAATCAAACTATTGTAAGGAGAAATATCAAAAATTAATACGAACGAAAATTACTATGCAAACAAGGGGAGTGTTCCCTTATCAATACTTCGCTATTTGTGCTAAAGTTTCTTAAGAACTTTTGAAAAAGCTTATTATTCTAATTAAACGATCCTTGGATTTCAGGAGTCATTATTAAAGAACTGGGAAAAAAAATTCAAACGATAGCGAAAAAAGCAAGGTTTTTAAAAAGGGGCAACCTTTCCCATGTGCACAATAGTTTCTTTTCGTTTTAAGTTTCGATATTACTCCTTACTTTAAGTTCAATCTTCTTTTAAATTTAATACAATAAGACGCTTTATCGAACAGTACCAGACATGGACATTTATTTCTGTCATCCACATCTAATTCATTTATCACTCTGCCAAAATATTAGAAAGGAAAATAAGAAGTCGCGAATTTTGTGATCTAAAAACTCTTTTTAAGTGACAAGATTGATAGATGGGCACCAGAATTGCCCCTTTGGCATCCTTCTAACCCCAAAATGGCATAGTAGTTAAGCTAAAAGAATGATATCAAACAGTTCGTGGTAACGAACTGTAGTAAGGAGCGACCCGGCTCAACAGTAACCGAAACTCTAAAAAATGGAATTTTTATACCAATAGTTACATAAAAAGAATTGACTTTTAATGCTGATTTTATATATATATAAATTTCATCAAATTCAGTTATACCTACCAAAAGTTACGAGCGTGAGAATATTTGCCTCATTTCAGAAAATAGGGAAAAACATCCCCTAAACTTCATACAATCTTAACAAAAATCACACCATCAGATTCAGCGTCCTAGAGAACCTTATTGTAGAAGTTTCAAGCTCCTATCTACAAAAATGTGGAATTTTGCATTTTTTGCGAGAAGACATCACGGATGCGTGTTTATTTGTTTTTTTCCCCAGGGGTGATCGTATCGACAGAGCGGTCCTAGAATGTCGCAAGATGGCTTATTTTAACGAAAATTATAAGTTCTAGTGCCCTTTTTATGTGACCGAAAATTGGAGGGCACCTAGGCCCCCTCCCACGCTCACTTTTTTCCAAAAGTCATCGGATCAAAGTTCTGAGATAGCCATTTTATTCACCATAGTCGAAAAACCTAATAACTATGTCTTTAGGGACGACTTACTCCCCTGCCATCCCCGTGCGAGGGGCTGCAAGTTATAAACTTTGAACTGTGTTCAAACAGTTCGTGGTAACGAACTGTGTAATAAGGAGCGACCCGGCTTAATAGTAACCAAAACTCTAAAAAATTGAATTTTGATAACAATAGCTACATCAAAAGAATTGAATTTTAATGCTGATTTTAAATATATAAGTTTCATCAAGTTTAGTCTTACCCATCAAATGTTACGAGCCTGAGAAAATTTGCCTTATTTGGGAAAATAGGGGGAAACACCCCCTAAAAGTCGTAGGACCTTAACGATCTTAAAATGAAAAATGAATAAAATGAAAAAATTTTAAGATCTTAAAGATCTTAAAATGACACCATCAGATTCAGCGTATCAGAGAACCCTACTGTAGAAGTTTCAAGCTCCTATCTACAAAAATGTGGAATTTTTAATTTTTTGCCAGAAGACAAATCACGGGTGCGTGTTTATTTGTTTTTTTTCCCAGGGGTCATCGTATCGACCAAGTTGTCCTATAATGTCGCAAGAGGGCTCATTCTAACGGAAATGAAAAGTTCTATCGCCCTTTTTGAGTGACCAAAAAAATTGGAGGGCATCTAGGCCCCCTCCCACGCTCATTTTTTCCCAAAGTCAACGAATCAAAATTTTGAGATAGCCATTTTGTTCAGAATAGTCGAAAACCACAATAACTATGTCTTTGGGGATGACTTACTCCCCCACAAATCCTGGGGGAAGGGCTGAAAGTTACAAACTTTGACCAGTGTTTACATATAGTAATGGTTATTGGGAAGTGTACAGACGTTTTCAGAGGGATTTTAATTTTGTTTGGGGGTGGGGCTGAGGAGAGGGGGCTATGTTGGAGGATCTTTCCTTGGAGGAATCTGTCATGGGGGAAGAAAAATTCAATGAAAAGGGCGCAGGATTCTCTAGCATTACTATAAGAAAACAATGAAAAATAAACATGAAAAAGTTTTTTCAAAAGAAAGGAAGAAGTAGCATTGAAACTTAAAACGAACAGAGATTATTACGCATATGAGCGGTTCTAAAAGTACTTTAGCATAAAGAGCGAGGTATTTAGGAGGAGATAAATACCTTGCTCTTGATGCTAAAGTAATTTTAGTAATTTCAACTATTTATTCTACGGCCTTTCTGATTCAGGGGTCATTCTTAAAGAATTGGGACAAAACTTACGATATAGTGTAAAGAGTGAGGTATTAACGAGGGTACAAACCCCTCGTATACATAATAAAAATATAAGGTTATGAAAGTTTGTTACGTAAGTTAATTCTTAAGTTACGTATATTTTTACTAATAAAAACGCTCGTTAAAAAGTAAAAGTTCTAGTTGCCTTTTTAAGTAACCGAAAAATTGGAGGGCAACTAGGCCTCATTCTCCACCCCTTATTTCTCAACATCGTATGATCAAAACTAAGAGAAAGCCATTTAGCCAAAAAAAGAATTAATATACAAATTTCATTTTAATAATTTATGTGCGGAGAGCCAAAACCAAACATGCATTAATTCAAAACCGTTCAAAAATTAAATAAAAAAAAAACTAATTTTTTTATCTGAAAGTAAGGAGCGACATTAAAACTTAAAACGAACAGAAATTACTCCATATATGAAATGGGTGGTCCCCTCCGCAATCCCTCGCTCTTTACGCTAAAGTTTGGCTCTTTGCCACAATTCTACTTTTTAAAACAATTAAAAGCTTTAGCGTAAAGAACGAGGGATTGCGGATGGGACAACCCATTTCATATACGGAGTAATTTCTGTTCGTTTTAAGTTTTAATGTCGCTCCTTACTTTCAGCTAAAAAAATTAGTTTTTTTTATATTATATTACATACAGTAATGGTAACTGAGAAGTGTACAGATGTTTTCAGGGGGATTTTTTTGTTTAGGGGGGAGATTTGAGGGGTTTACGTGAGAGGATATTTCGATGGATAAACCTGTCACGGGGGAAGAGAATTTCAATTAAGATGGCCCTGGGTTTTCTATCATTATTTGAAAAAAACAATGAAAAAATAAATATGAAAAGTTTTTTCTTCTGAAAGTAAGGAGCAGCATTAAAACTTAAAACGAACAAAAATTATTACGCATATGAGGGGTTTACCTCTTCGTTATACCTCGCTCTTTACGCTAAAGTATTTTTAGTAATTTCAGCTTTTTATTCTACGACCTTTGTGATTCAGAGGTCATTCTTAAGGAATGGGGACAAAATTCAAGATTTAGGGTAAAGAGCTAGGTATCGACGAGGGTTAAACCCCCTCATACACGCAATAAAAACACACGAATATAGAAGTTCGTTACATAATTTAATTCGTAAGTTACGTATATTTTTTACCAATGAAAACGTTTGTAAAAAATTAAAAGTTCTAGTTGCTTTTTTAAGTAATCAAAAAATTGGAGGGCAACTTGGCCTCCTCCCTCGCTCTTTTTTCTCAAAATCTTCCGATTAATTGTAATTAATTAATATGCAAATTTCGTTTTAATTATTTATGTGTGGAGGGCCAAGACCAAAACATGCATTAATTCAAAAACGTCCAGAAATTAAATAAAAAAAAAAACAAGTTTTCTAAAATGAAAGTAAGGAGCAACATTAAAACTTAAAACGAATAGAAATTACTCCGTTTATGAAAGGGGCTTTTCCTCCTCAACGCCCCGCCCTTTACGATAAAGTTTCTTGCTGTTTTAAAAATATAGTTAAGAGAAAGAGTCAAAGTTTAGCGTAAAGAGCGGGGCGTTGAGGAGGAAAAGCCCCTTTCATATACGGAGTAATTTCTGTTCGTTCTAAGTTTTAATGTTGCTCCTTACTTTCATTTCAAAAAAAACTTGTTTTTTATTTAATTTTAATCAAGATGGCTAAAACTCTATGAGAATATGCCTCAGCGGAGAACAGCACAGGAAACTCAATGGAAAATGAAATCTCTTAAAATATTATGTGACTTTCCATGTGGGTAGCGTCATTAAGTACACCCACGTGTATGTCCTAGACAGTTACAAGCGGGAATTCCCAACAGGGGCCCGAAGAAACAGGTCACTTGTGAATGCGTTATCCTTAAAATAAGTAAATATTCCCCTATTACATATGTACTAAGGAAATCGTGAAGAAAAACGCCTTGAAGAAATAATATCTTAGAAAACGTCTCGGGATGTCTTGAAACGTCTCGAAGAAAAATGCTTTAAAAAAGTATCATTGGATGTCTTGGAAAGTCTTAAAGAGAAATCTCTTAAAAACGTCTTGAGAGATCTTGGAACGTCTTGAAGAGAAATTTATATAAGAAAAAATCCCTGTTTGACTAGTGAACTCTAACACGTCCTTTTATGTAACAGTCAAAAGTAAACAAACCCTATACATAGCACCAAAATCCTCCCTATTGCGTAAAAAGCCACCTGTATCTCCTAGAAAACATTCCCTATGACGTAAAAAACAGCTGCTTCTTGAGGGGGTTGCCGTTCAAATTAAATCATTAAAGGAAGAAAGGAGTAGCGGCTTTGGGCGTCTTTAAATAGATCGGCCCGTCACTACCAAAATCAAGCCTGAAAAAGGGATGTTGATTTGGGTGTCAAAAGTGAGTATGTTGTTTGACAACAATAAACCAATCTACAAATCTTTTCATAGCCTTACACTAGTTGTGACATCAGTAGCTTTCAGTATACAATTAAATTAAGAAAAACAAGTTTTTTTTAAATGAAAGTAAGGCAACATTAAAACTTAAAACGAACAGAAATTACTCCGTGTATGAAAGGGTTTTTTTTTTCCTCAACGCCTCACTCTTTACGCTAAAGTTTGGCTCTTTCTCTTAACTCTATTTTTAAAACAGTAAGAAACTTGAGCATAAAGAGCGGGGCGTTGAGGAGGAAAAGCCCCTTTCATATACGGAGTAATTTCTGTTCGTTGTATGACTTTTAGGGGATGTTTTCCCCTATTTCCTAAAATTCCCCCATGAGAAGTTTCTCTATGGAAATATCGTCCTACGTAAACCCCCCTCAACTCTCCCCTCTAAACAAAAAAAAATCCTCTTGAAACCGTCTGTACACTTCCTAGTAACCATTACTATATGTAAACAAAAGGTCAAAGTTTGTAACTTGCAGCCCCTCCCGCGGGGACAACGGGTGAGTAAGTCGTCCCTAAAGACAATGTTATTAGGTTTTTCAACCATTGTGAATAAAATGGCTATCTCAGAAATTTGATCCGCTGACTTTTGGAAAAAAATGAGCGTAGGAGGGGGCCTAGGTGCCCTCCAATTTTTTCGCTCACTTAAAAAGGGCACTAGAACTTTTAATTTCCGTTAATATGAGCCCTCTTGCGACATTCTAGGACTTCTCAGTCGATACGATCACCCCTGGGAAAAAAACAAACAAACAAAAAAAACAAATAAACACGCATCCGTGACCTGTCTTCTGGGGAAAAAAAATGCGAAATTCCACATTTTTGTAGATAGGAGTTTGAAACTTCTATAATTAGGTTCTCTGATACGCTGAATTTGATGGTGTGATTTTTGTTAAGATTGTATGACTTTTACGGGGTTGTATCCCCCTATTTTCTAAAATGAGGCAAATTTTCTCAAGCTCTTAACTTTCGATGAGTATAACTGATCTTATTGAAACTTTTATATTTGAAATCAGGATTAAAATGTGATTCTTTTGATGTAATTAAATAAATAAAATGTTTTTTGAAGTGAAAGTAAGGAGTGACATTAAAACTTAAAACGTACAGAAATTACTCCGTATATGAAAGGGGCTTTTCCTCCTCGACACCCCGCTCTTTACGCTAAAGTTTTTATTGTTTTAAAAAGTAGAGAAAGCGAGAAAGAATCAGATGTTGCGAGAAAGAAAAAGAATTCAAAGAAGAAAACTTTCATTTCTGAAAGTTTTTGAATTAATGCATGTCTGATTTTGGCTCTCCGTACATAAATTATTAAAATGAAATTTGCATATTAATTCTTTTTTTGGCTAAATGGCTTTCTCTTAGTTTTTATCAGACGATTTTGAGAAATAAGGGGTGGAGAAGGAGGCCTAGTTGCCCTCCAATTTTTCGGTTACTTGAAAAGGCAACAAGATCTTTTAATTTTTAACGAACGTTTTTATTAGTAAAAAATATACGTAACTTAAGAATTAACTTACGTACAAACTTCTATATTCTTATATTTTTGATTATATATATGAGGAGGTTGGTCTATTTATATGATTTTCACAATGTTTATTTGACAAGCATGAATCGTCACTATGTTTGAGTTCATCTGAAAGTTGTGGAAACAAGAATGAACTTCCAAAAAAAGTAACAAAAAATATTATACAATAATTAAACAAATAAAAAGCTAATAAAAATATAATTTGAAGTAATAAATAATAGTAAAAAAATATTATCAAAACAAAACAATAAAATAATAAATAATAAAAAAAATAAAGAAAAATAAAGAAAAAACATTTAAAAAGAACGACACTTCATCCAAATGTATTAAAACCAACCCATTTGAAGAACTTAAACTTCAAGCTAAATATCCCTTTTAGTTTCATTCATCCTTTCGTTATCACTGTTCATTCGTACGTAAGGTTTACTGATAGTCCCGTCAAAAGTATAAATTCAAAAGGGAAAGAAAGGTGCTAGAATTTTAATAGGTTAAATGATCTATCATTTTTTCATGCAAGAAATTGACAGGAGGGTGGTGGAACAGGATGACACTTTCGGATTTCCCATATATCTTGCAGAAAATTAAAAAAAAAAGTTTTTTTACTAAAGGTAAGGAGCGTCATTAGAACTTAAAACGAACAGAAATTATTCCGTATAGTAAAGGGGTTGTCCCCTGCTCAACACCTCACTCTTTGATCTAAAGTTTGACTCTTTGTCACAACTTTACTTTTTTAAACCATAAAAAACTTTAGCGTAAAGAGCGAGTGTTGAGGAGCGGACAACCCCTTTACTATACGGAATAATTTCTGTTCGTTTTAAGCTTTAATTTCGCTGGGAAACTGTGATGACAGGGATGGTTAATTTTCAAAACTATTATTTTCAAACCATAGTGGGATTTTAAGAAAATATTTACAAAACCGGAAAATTACACTCGCATACACTTTTACCGCTTTTACTTAAAAACTTCAGATAATGGAATGAGGAAAAATACATGAGGTGCAAACATTGAATTATAAATTATTGAATAGGAAAGGTACTAGCATCATTAATATTACACACAGAGGGAAGAGCTATTTTTTGTTCGGTTTGAAAAAGTTCAAAAATGGAATTTTTGATGATTGTCTGTGTGTAGGGGGGGGGTGATATTGACCCGAACGTCTTTCGTTTGGTTTGAAAAAGTTTTAAAAAAATGAATTTTGAATGGTTGTCTGTATGTAGGGGGGTCGATGTTGAACCAAAAGTATTTTTCGTTTGGTTTGAAGAAGTTTAAAAAATTGAATTTTGAATAGTTTTCTGTATGTAGGGAAGGTCGATGTTGACCTGATCGGTTTGAAGAAGTTCAAAAAATCAAATATTTAAGGGTTTTCTGTATATAGGGGAGAACAATGTTGACCCTAACATTTTCTTTGTTCAGTTTGAAGAAATTCAAAAATTTGAATTTTGAATTGATGTATGGGAGGTCGATGTTGGCCTGAACGTTTTTTCGTTTGGTTTGAATAAACTCATAAAATTGAATTTTGAATGGTTGTCTCTATGTAGGGGAGGTCAATGTTGACACGATCGTTATTTTGTTCGGTTTGAAGAAGTTCCAAAAATTGTATTTTGGATGATTTTCCGTACATAGTGGAGGTCGATGTTGACCGAAACGTTTTTCTGTTCTATTTGGATAATCATGTTTGAAAAAGTTTAAAAAATTGAACTTGGAATGGTTATCTGTATGTAGGAGAGGTCGATGTTGACCCGAACATTTTTTTTCGTTCGGTTAGAAGAAGTTCAGAAAAATGAATTTTGAATGGTTGTATGTAGGGAGGTCGATGTTGACTCGTATTTTCGCTTATTTAAAAAAGTTGAAAAACTTAAATTTGAATGGTTGTCTGTATGAAAGTTAGGTCGATTATCAAAAAATTGAATTTTGAATGGTTGTCTATATGTAGGGGAGGTCGATGTTGTACCGAAATTTTTTTGTTCCGTTTGAAGTACTTCAAAAAGTGGACTTTTGAATGGTTGTCTGTATGTAGGGAAGGTCGATGTTGACCCGAACACTTTTTTAAGAGCATAGCTTCTAAATCCTTGCTTTTTCTGCATTTTTGACAAACAATAAATACTTATCTGTTAAGACTACCTTTGGAATTTTTTCCCCAAAAGTTTTTTTTCGTAACAGACCTTACTGTTTTGTAACAGTCTTAGGGTTGAGTCTTATGTCGTATTAAACAATTCGATTTGGAGATTCTATTCAAGCACTAATAAAAGTAAAAAACAGGACTTCGGCTGTACAATGCAGCCCGATTCCCCGTGTCAGCACGAGCTGAGACGACATATTTCAGCTTTGGATAAAAGTCTACAAAATGACAGTAAAAGTATTAAAATGCAACCCAATGCACAGTAGTCAATAAGAGCTGAGACCGGCAAACACAATGAGAACATTAAAGATATAACCTAATATTTCAAATATGAACAAAAGTATGCACAATGACAGTAAAAGTATTAAAACAATCCAATTAACTGCAGTCTGTAGAAGCTTGTAGTCAACGACTTGTCCTCGACTAGGTCTTTCTGTGCCTCCTATGTTTCCTGGACGAGGAAAGCAATATGACTTATTTGGAATATGCCAAAACACGATATTCTGTCCCTTTTCTCTCATGAAAGGAACCTTGATGGACATTTTCTGTTTGAGCAATTCAAAATTTCTACACTGTCCTTGTCAAGTCAAATCTTCAGAAGAATAAAATTCTTTCGTGCTTTTGTCTTGGGGTCGAAGGGCTTGATGTCTCCTTCTTCACTGCATTAAAGTGACTGATCACCTGATCCATAACTACCAATCCGTATGTAGTTACAAAGGTATGAAAAAAAAAATTAAGATCCAAAAAATATCTCCTTTGAAAACGGAAGTATCTTTTGCACAGAAAGCAGACACAATATTATTGTGTCTTCAAGAAAGACAGTGAAGAAAACGCTGCCACCTCACAGATTGAAATTTGTTGTCCCAGACTGGTATCCAATTTCATCGAATTCGTTTGGAAATGCAGACTTAAAAAACCTAGAACTGCTATGTCCAAGGGTTGTAGCATGTGTGAGGAATGAGGAGGCACATTAAGAGCGTTTAGTGCACAAAAAACAACGCAGCAATAGCCGAAATAAATTAGGAACTTCTGATTTTGTTATAAATAGAACCAAGAACGCATTTTGTCTCCCCTCTCCTCCGCTCGGTTATTGGATCCATTATCCCATCTAAACAGTTTATTATAACTACCTCTGTTTCTATTTTTTTCACTTTTCACTAGAATAAAATACATTTTATCCCATCGCCATTCCCGGCCCAATACCAAGAGTTCTTGTGCGATGTCAAACTAGTTTTGAAAAAAAAAAAAAACAAGTAGATGGGATCACACCGAATCTTCTGGTCTAAAATATATCTTTGTTAGCTGTTTTGCTCCCGACAAAATCCAGCAGTCTCTACCAACCTACTTAACTCCAAAGAGAAACCCCCAGAAAAAAAATCTTATCTTAAAAGGCGATTTTTGCATAATCGGATGGAAATGGCTGCGCGTATCTAAATTCAAACTAGCGTGATAAAAGGTTGATAGATTGTGCACTTGTGTGAAATTTTCGAGAATTGCAAAGCCATTTGGTCTTTATTCGTGACTGTCAAAATAAACCCCGTGTTCAGGTCAACCCTGATATCCCATAACAGAAAAAAAGGGATTTTTTTTTTCTTTACAACAAAATACCGTTCAACTAAGAAGCATGATTTCAAGTCCTTTAAGTTGATTAACTTAGAAAAAAAAACTTTCCACAAAACAAGTTTTTCGAAGAAAAGTAAAGAACTCCATTAAATAAAAAAAAAAGCAGAAATAAAGTCAAATAATCTTCCAATCGTAAAACTACCACAAATCACTGTCAATAAATACCTGAACCCCAAAACAATCAGAAAATACAATAAATATTCGAGTCAAACTCAAAACGAGCAAAAATTAACATGAATAGGGCTGACAACCCCCATGCCTTTTGAAGACCAGAACAAAATTTGCATTTTACTGAAAACAAATAAAGTAAATCATCGTTGATTGTCAGTTTAATATGCATATACTGATATTTATTCCTTAAAGTTTTAGTAATTTTTTATTTATTAAAGTCAAAAAGTGAAAACATTTAAAATCATTTTGTTTTCAGTAAAGTGAAAATTATGTTCTGGCCATGAAAAGGCAGAAATGTTGGACAGATGGTGGATAATCAGTGGACCTTTCGATTACGCTGAATAAAATGGCTATATCAATTTTTTATTGAATGTGTTTGAAAAATGATGGAGAAGGGAGGTCTGGTTACTTACTTGTACTTGTACTTGTGGCGGGAATCAGGCGTTTCCACCTCGCCCGGCATCGATGATCTTAGAGACCTTCTTGGACCATGTTGATCGATCTTGTGCCAGCTGCTCTGCAAAGGCGAGCCACTGCGTTGACCATCTCTGACCGAATTTTCTGAAACCCCCGATTGGTTCAAGGTCTGACTTGGCCGGGTTCCACCAGTTCTTCCTCTGTCCTCCTTGGCGTTTCTTCCAGTAGCTAATAGGCTCAACTAGAAGTATTTGGCGAGGCAGGTATTCTGGCGGTTTCCGTAATACATGGCCCAACCATTTCAAACGGCGTTCTTTAATAGTGAGCACAACTCTCTGAATACTGCACATTCGACGTATATTCACGTTGGAGATACGGTCACGTAGCTGTACTCTGAGAATTCTTCGTAGACAAGTATGCTCAAACACCTTAAGTGTATTCTCTTGTTGTAGTTTTGCCGACCATGTTTCGCACCCGTAAAGGAGAACGGTGCGGACTAGTTCCATGTAAATTCGAACTTTCGTTTGGTCACTGATTTCACGGCGATTCCATAAGGGTTTCCGAAGGGAGGCAAAGACTGTCTGCGCTTTCTGTATTCTCTGTTGGATATCAGCGTCGGAAGATCCGTCAGTACAAAGCTGGGAGCCTAGGTATGTGAAACGGTTGACTTTTTCCAGCTGAACTTGGTTGACAGTTAGGGGGAATGGTCCTGTGTCGTGGTTAATAGCCATGAATTTTGTTTTCTCTGTGCTGACTTTCAAGCCGATCAGATCTGCCCAGGCCACAACGCTGTCAAGCATGTTTTGGGCTTCTATAGGGTCTGACAGAAGGCCAACATAATCCGCATAATCGAGGTCAGTCAGTGAGAGATTCTGTCCAACCTGAGCTCCTGGATAAGACGATAGAGCATTTTCAAGCCCCCAATCGATGCAATAATTTAACAGAGTCGGAGAGAGGACACATCCTTGTTTTACTCCGAACTCAACCAGAAATTCTTCGGTTTCTTCGCCATAGATTCTAACTCGGCTCACTGAAGCGTCATAGTATGCCTTCATCAGTTCAACAAACTTCAGTGGCATTCCGTCATTCTCTAGGATCTTCCAAAGTTTCTGGCGAGTGACAGAGTCGAAGGCAGCAATGAAGTCCAGGAACATCAAGATCAGTGGTAGGTTGTATCTTTCAAACTGCTGGATAATGAGGAGAAAGGCGAAGATATTATCAGTACACCCTCTACCTGGACGAAAGCCGGCTTGATTTCCTCGAGTTCTTTCCTCCCTTGCCCCTTTAAAGTGGTTCAAGAGTATGATCCCAAATATTTTGACGGCAATGTCTATGAGACTTATTCCGCGGTAATTTTTGCATTCGGTTTTGTCTCCTTTCTTATAGAAAGGGAGGATGACTGATGTCTTCCAGTCTTTTGGAAAATTGTTGGTCATCCACACTTCTTCGAGAATGCCATGGAGCTGTTCAGCAGTGACCTCAGGGCATTGTTTGTATAGTTCCGGGGGGAGGCCGTCTTCACCTGGGGCTTTGTGGTTTTTTAGGGTTTTGATCGCTTTTAGTATTTCGGCTCTGGTCGGTGTATCCAGCTCGATATCGTAAGGCTCTTTAGAGACGGAAGGTGGGAAGGCATCATGAGCAGATGAAGGGGATGGGTTCAGGAGGAGCTGAAAGTGATCCTAACATCTCGCTGAACGTTCCTTCTGAATACTAATGATTTTTCCTGATCTGTTTTGGATTATTTCTGAGACAGCAGCTTTCTTACCAACGGATTCCTTCAGGATCTGGTAAAGCTTGCGGGTGTCATGTAAGCGTGCTGCTTTCTCTAATGACTCGGCAGCATTTTTCCACATTTGGCGGCGGTCCAGCCGAACAGAGCGTTTTACCTGTCTGCGTAACTCCTTTGTTTCTTCTTTAAGGCCTCCCATCTTTTGTCTTCGCTCACCGACTATTGACAGGGTTCTAACGGTTATCCAGTGTTGTCGTTTGATTTTTGCTCGGCCTAGGATCTCATCGGCAGTCTCTGTCATCACGGTTTTAAAGGTCTCACATCTCTTATCGGGGGCTAGGTTTTCATCAGAGCTGAGGGCGTCAAACCGGTTAGTTAGTTCCAAATTGAGGGCCTGCCGCACTTCTTTGTCTTGAAGTTTACCGATATCGAAGCCGACCTTGGACTTGTTTTTTCTTCGAATTGAAAGACGTAGCAAAGCTATTGCGGTCCTATGATTGTTCCCTGCTGTACCTACATCATAAGTGACAGTTATAAGTCATAATTTTATAGTTGTAATTTTAATACAGTTACAATTATGTATTATAGTTAACATAACTATATAGTTATAATTATATAACTATATAGTTATAATATGTAACTATATAGCTATAGTTATGATTTTAAGTGGCAGTCATAACTCACAATTTTTATGCCCTTTAAACAATCTCGATACACATAGCACACTTTGGTTTAGTTTTACACCACCTCAAATTTCACTGAAGAATGATAACTTTAGTACCCTAATATATTTCTAATACATTATACTTAACGCGATTAACGCGGTTGAAAGCGAATTTTATTTCCTATAGCATTGAAATAAGTAACAAGATTTCCTCCTTTCTCATTGGCTTAATTCCTCCTTGAAGGTTGTACCAGAATATCTAAAGACAGGTGACTTCCTTCTACATTACGACCAGATTTAAAGGGAATTTAGCTTTTTCACATGTCTAATCGGTAACTGCTGAACATTGGAATTTGGTTGGTTACAAGTCAGATAACAATTTAGCATTTGAATTTTCACAATGGACAGAAAAAAAACAAGTAAAAATAAGGGACGGGAAAACCTGAGACATCAGTAAGTTCTATCTCAACGTTATAGTAGAATATAATACTTTTAATCATTGACAAGCTACATTTTCAAACAGTTCGTGGTAATGAACTGTAGTAAGGAGCGACCCGGCTCAATAGTAACCAAAACTCTAAAAAACGGAGTTTTGATACAAATAGCTACATCAAAAGAATCGCATTTTAATGCTGATTCTAAATATGTAAGTTTCATCAAGTTACCCATGAAAAGTTACGAGCTTGAGAAAATCTGCCTTATTTTAAAAAATAGGGGGAAACAACCCCTTAAAGTCATACAATCTTAACGAAAATCACAATCTCAGATTGGTCTTATTTTAGAAAATAAGGGGAAGCATCCCCTAAAAGTCACAGAATATTAACACAAATCACACCATCAGATTCAGCGTATCGGAGAACCCTACTGTAAAAGTTTCAAGCTTCTATCAACAAAAATGTGAAATTTTGTATTTTTTGCCAGAAGACAAATCACGGATGCATGTTTATTTGTTTTGCTTTCTTTTTTCCCAGGGGTGATCGTATCGACCCAGTTGTCCTAGAATGTCGCAAGAGGGCTCATTCTGACGGAAATTGAAGTTTTTTATTGTTTTTAAAAAGTAGAATTTAGAGAAAGAGTCAAACTTTAGCGTAAAAAATCATCTACAATATATTATGTTTCTAGCTTGAATGGCTAGACAGCTTTTGTGTAGCGACAATGATGCAAGAAAAATCCAAGTAAGCCGTTAGATCTTTAAAGCAAACAGTTCGTGGTAACGAACTGTAAGTAAGGAGAGACTTGGCTCAATAGAAAACGAAACTATAAAAAACGGAATTTCGATGCCAATAGAGATATCAAAAGAATTGGATTTTATGCTGATTTTAAATTAATAAGTTTCGTCAAGTTTCTTCCTACCCATCAAAAGTCACGAGCCTGAAAAAACTTGCCTTATTTCCGAAAAAGAGGAAACACCTTCTAAAAGGCAAAGAATCTTAATGAAAATTACACCATCATATTCAGCATATCAGAGAACCTTACAGTAGAGGCTTCACGCTCTTCTCTACACAAATGTGGAATTTTGTACTTTTTGCCAGAAGAAAGATCACGGATGCGTGTTTATTTTTTTTACTTTTTTCCCCAGGGATGATTGTATGGACCCAGTGGTCCTAAAGTTTCTCAAGAGGGCTCGTTCAAACGGAAGTTATAAGTTCTAGAATCTTTTTTAAGTGCAAAAAATTGGAGGCCTAGGCCTCCACAGTCCCAGAGGAAGGGCAGCAAGTTATAAATTTTGCCTATTATTTACATACAGCCTAGTATCTGTCATTGGGAGGTATACAGAAGTTTTAAGGGGAAATTCTTTCTTGTGAGGGGAAATGTAGGGGAGAGGGCTATGGGGGATATTTTTATAGGGGAAGAATGGATTTCTAGCATTATTCATTTAACAATCAGAAATCAAACAGTTCGTGGTAACGAACTGTAGTAAGGAGCGACCCGGCTCAATAGTAAACGAAACTCTAAAAACCGGAATTTCGATGCTAAAAGATATAGAATCGAATTTTTATGCTGATTTTAAATATATAAGTTTCATCAAATTTAGTCTTTGTCATCAAAAGCTACGAGCCTGAGAAAATTTGCCTTATTTTGGAAAATATGGGGAACATCCCCTAAAAGTCATAGGATCACACCAAAATCACACCATCGCATTCAGCGTATCAGAAACCCTGTAGAAAAAATTTCATGGTCCAATCTACAAAAATGTGGGATTTCATATTTTTTGCCAGAAGACAAATCACGGGTGCGTGTTTGTTTGTTTTTTTTTTCCCAGGGGTCATCGTATCGACCAAGTGGTCCTAGAGTGTTGCAAGATGGATCATTCTAACGGAAATGAAAAGTTCTAGTGCCCTTTTTAAGTGACCAAAAAAATTGGAGGGTATCTAGGCCCCCTCCCACGCTCATTTTTTCCCAAAGTCAACGGATCAAAATTTTGAGACAGCCATTTTGTTCCGCATAGTCGAAAACAATAATAACTATGTCTTTGGGGATGACTTACCCCCCCCCCACATTCCCTGGGGGAGGGGCTGAAAGTTACAAACTTCGACCAATGTTTAATACAGTAATGGTTATTGGGAAGTATGCGGACGTTTTCAGGGGGATTTTTTTTGGTTTGGGTGTGGGGTTCAGGGGAGGGGGCTATATGGGAGGATCTTTCCTTGGAGGAATATTTCATGGGGGAAGAGAAATTCAATGAAAAGGGTGCAGGATTTTCTATCATTACTACTAAAAAAGAAACAATGAAAATATAAACATGAAAAAAAAATTTTCAATTGAAAGTAAGGAGAAGCATTAAAACTTAAAACGAACAGAGAATATTACGCATATGAGGGGTTCTAAAAATACTTTAGCATAAAGAGCGAGGTATTTAGGAGGAGATAAATACTTCGCTCTTTATACTATATTATTTTTAGTAATTTAAACTATTTATTCTACGGCCTTTCTGATTCAGGGGTCATTCTTAAAGAATTGGGACAAAACTTAAGATTTAGTGTGAAGAGCGAGGTATTAACGAGGGGACAAAGCCCCTCATATATATAATCAAAATATAAGAATATAAAAGTTTGTTACGTAAGTTAATTCTTAAGTTACGTATATTTTTTACTAATTAAAACGTTCGTTAAAAATTAAAAGTTCTAGTTGCCTTTTTAAGTAACCGAAAAATTGGATGGCAACAAGGCCTCCTTCCCCACCCCTTATTTCTCAAAATCGTCTGATCAAAACTAAGAGAAAGCCATTTAGCCAAAAAAAGAATTAATATGCAAATTTCATTTTAATAATTTATGTACAGAGAGCCAAAATCAGATATGCATTAATTCAAAACTTTCAGAAATTAAATAAAAAATTAAAAATTTTAAATAAAAATTTTTTTGAAATGAAAGTAAGGAGCGACATTAAAACTTAAAACGAACAGACTCCGTATACGAAAGAGAGTTTTGCTCCTCGACACCCCGCTCCTTGCGCTAAAGTTTCTTACTGTTTTAAAAAGTAGAGTTAAGAGAAAGGGTCAAACTTTAGCGTAAAGAGCGAGGCGTTGAGGAGGAAAAGCCCCTTTCATATACGGAGTAATTTCTGTTCGTTTTAAGTTTTAATGTCACTCCTTACTTTCCGTTACAAAAACTTGTTTCTTTTTATTTTTCTATACTTAAGCCAAATTGAAAACCTTTCAGTTGCGAGATTCTTTCTCGCAACTCTACTTTTTAAAACAATAAAAAACTTTAGCGTAAAGACCGTGGCGTCCAGGAGGAAAAACCCCTTTCATATACGGAGTAATTTCTGTTTTAAGTTTTAATGTCACTCCTTACTTTCATTTCAAAAAACTTGTTTTTTTTATTGAATTAAATAAAAAAAAAGTTTTTTCAAAAGAAACTAAGGATTAAAATTAAAACTTAAAACCAAACAGAAATTAATACGTACATGAGGGGGTGCGTCCCCTTGTCAATGCCTCGCTCTCAACGCGAAAGTTTTTTTAGCAATAATTTGTTTGAGCCAATCTTGGTATTTAATTTTACCTTAAGCAGCTTCATAACTATGATTTTTATGTGATAATGAACAGAAGATACTGTATGTTCACGACTTGTGGTTGTTATAAAATAATAAAAAAAAAACAAGTTTTTTTCCAACTGAAAGTAAAGAATAGCGTTGAAAGTTAAAACGAGCACAAATTATTACATATATCTTTGAAAGATCTTTTATATTTTTCATTCCAGTCATTTGAAAATTGCTCAACATATGACTTTCATTTTCATAAAAATAGTTTCGACCTCTTTCGCGTTTTGTTAGTATTTTACAATATTAGTTCCACAAATATCACTAATTTAAGTTACGTGGGAGGGTCTTTCCATGGAGAAATTTCTCGTGGGGGAAGGAAATTTTCCATGGAGGGAGAGATGGATGTCCAGACATTCTAAAAAAATGATGAGCAATAAAATAAAACACAAGTTTTTTTTTTCAAAAAGAAAATAAGAAGCAACAATAAAACTTAAAACGAACAGAAAATATTACGTATACGAGATGGATTACCTCTCCTTAATAGGTCGTTTTTACGCTCTTGTTTCTTATTTAACTTTTAAAAGAGGTTATTATTTTAATTAAAGAGCCTTTGAGATTCAGAAGCCATTCTTGAACAACTGGAACAAAAATCAAACTTACTTTATTATATTGTTATTATTAGTTAAAAAAAAAGTAAAGGTAATATGCAAATTTCGTTTTAATTATTTATGTTCGGTGATCCAGATTCAAAACACGCATTAATTCAAAAACGTTCAGAAATTAAAAAAAAAGTTTTTTGAACTGAAAGTAAGGAGTGACATTAAAACTTAAAATGAACAGAAATTATTCTGTATATGAAAGGGGTTGTCTCCTCCTCAACGCCCCACTCCTTACGCTAAAGTTTTAACTGTTTTATAAAGTAGATTTGTGAGAAAGAGTCAAAATTAAGCGTAAAGAGTCGAGCGTTGAGGAGGGGACAGGCCCCTGTACTTACGGAATAATTTATGTTCGTTTTAAGTTTTAATGTTTCTCTTTACTTTCAGTTAAAAAAACGTGTTTTAACCTAATGAACAATAGCATCAACAACGCCAATGTCAGGAAAAGGAAAGACAGATGTTTTGGATGAACACATTTCAAGTTCGATAGAATTGTTGAAGACATAGGCGAACAACAATATGAACAGCTTCCTAGCTTTTTTGAATGGCTTCGGATTTGTCTGAAATATCAGAGGCAGCGCTATAGGGTTGCCTACAGTAAAAGTCATACGGCTCCAATGTTTTATTTTTTTTTCAGAGGCACATCATATGAAAGCTGTAATTGTACAAACTTCAGAGGCAGCTTGTTCGATTGAAAATCAGAAGTTCTAGTGCCCTTTTTAAGAGTCAAAAGTGATCAGAGGGCAACTAGTCCCCACAAACCTTTTTTTAAACACATCCGATAAAAATTTGAGATAGCCATTTTGTTAAAAATATTTCAAAGATCATATAACAAAAACTCTAAGTCAACAAAAAACTCTAAGTCAAACAAAAAGTCAAGAGAAACCCACAGGGTCTGAGGGAAGGCGTTTTAAGTTATGCCATGGGGTATATATGGTTCTTATAGAAGGGATGCTCGTACAAACTTCAGAGAGGGATCATTTTATTGGAAATTGAAAGTTCTAGTTCAATTTTTAAGAGTCAAAAGAGATCGAAGGGCAACTAGACCATGTAACAAAAACTTTTGGGTCGAAAATACACCCCAGGGCTCGGGGGCAACGTCGTAAGTTATGCCCTTGCGGCATACATGGTTTTATAGAAAGAGTGCTCGTATAATTTTCACAGAGGGATCATCTGACTGGAAATTGAACGTTATAGGTCACTTTTTGTGAGTCAAAAGAGATCGGTGAGCAACTAGCGCCATCTCACGCCTATTTCTCAAACCCATCCGATAAATATTTTGAGATAGCCGTTTTATTAAAAATTGTTCAAATATCGGTTATTAAGAACTCCGGGTTCTACCAAACCTCTAGAGCCCGGGGCCAAATACTTTAAGTTATGCCCCGGGGGCATATAAATTTTTTGTGTAGGAGAGGTCGTATAAGCTTCAGAGGTGGCTCATTTTATTGGAAATTCAAAGTTTTATTTACTTTTTTTGAGTCAAAAGGGGTCGAGGGAGGGCACCTATCCCGCCAGAGGGCACCTATCCCCCCCTACACACACACTCTTTTGCCCAAATGCATCCGATCAAAATTTTGACATTGCCAGTTTGTCCGAAATTGTCCAAAGATCAGATAACAAAAACTTTGGGGTCAACATAATCACCCACACCCAAAGCCTGGGGTAAGGGTTGTAACTTATGCCCTGGGGGCAAATAAAGTTTGAGAAACCTCGGTTGAAGAAACCTAGGTGTTTGTTTTGTTAATTAAAAGAGGGCCTTTCCGAAGCCAAGAGCGGGGGGTTAGGGGGGCGGCAGTCCCCCACAACAAAAAACCTGTACAAAAGAGTCTTTAAAAGCGGTGGGTTTGGGGGGCGGCAGCCCCCCAACTGCCTCTCCTAATTCCTGTACGTTTTAAGGTTCGACTTTGGGACGCAGCCTCTTTAACTCTTTAAGAAAACGAAGTTTTTTTCATATTATTTTACTATAACGTTACTCGCCCAGAGAGGGGTCTATCAAATACCTTATGACTGTGGAAATTACTATGTTGGCAGGACCCATCAGAATCTAGAAAAACAGCTGCACTAGTATAAAAAAGACAAGGCATTAATCTCAAATAGTTCCAACAACTCCTTTGATTCTGCTTTAGGTTGGCATATATTTAACAATACCTCCCACACGATACTTTTGGAAAAATTTTCACTCATCAGTAATCATTTGGGGATAAAACACGTGGGTTCGGGAATCAATCGAAATTAATCTAAAAAAAATAAAAAATATTTCTTTGAACAGAGACTGGAGGGAATACTCACTAAATTATTTATACTCAAATTTAATTAAAAATTATCTAACAAAATATTTTACTAAACCGATTTATAATTTATAAACCGAATTTATAAACCGAATAAAATTTGGCAGGTTTCTTAGTTGGAGCTCGGGCTACGAAATGCATCCCTCCCCATCCCTCTGCGACCACTGGAACCGAAGATCGCTTAACATTGTCGTGGTTCGCCTCTTTAAAGAGGCACGAGTGTGCCTCCTTGATATAATACTTTTATTCATTTACAAAATACATTTTCAAACAGTTCGTGGTAACGAACTGTAGTAAGGAGCGACCTGGCTCAATAGTAACCAAAACTCTAAAAACGGAGTTTTGATACAAATAGTTACATCAAAAGAATCGCATTTTAATGCCGATTTTAAATATGTAAGTTTCATCAAGTTACCCATGAAAAGTTACGAGCTTGAGATAATGTGAACTGAACTCGTTTTGTAACTGGTTCAATACTATTATAAATCGGTTTAGTAAAATATTTTGTTAGATAATTTTAATTAAATTTGAGTATAAATAATTTAGTGAGTATTCCCTCAAGTCTCTGTTCAAAGAAATATTTTTTATTTTTTTAGATTAATTGTGTTGCGGAGCAACACTACTGCTTTCGTAGTTTTTTTTTTTTTTTTTTTTTTTTTTTCACCGTGATCAGCGACCTGTAGCTCCGAAGTGGTAAGAGTTAAAAATTTGAGATTTTTCAGAGGGAAGGGAAACGTGAAACAGAGTAAAAAAGTTCCTGAGAAGTTCCTAAAATTTCTAACAGTTTTCCATAAAAAAAAATAAAACCGTTTTTTTCTTAGAAACTGTGCGTTCGATGTTTGGCGTCAAGTTAAGACGACCTTAGCTTCGGAAATAAACTTGTTAGAAATACAGTTATGCTGAACTCATGCAGAATTTTCATTTGTCTCTTCGAGAACCGGAGCACAAAATTCCGTAGCTCTTACAGATTTCCCGGAAATAATTCCGGAAAAGTCCATCTCGTTCCGATTTTTTTTTGGAATTTTCTCAAATTTTCGATTTTGATGTTTCTTATATTTTTATCGAGTAGTGCTATGAAAAGTATGCAAGAAGAAGTGAAGTGTTCTATATACCAAGTTGCTTCGTTCTCTAAGAAATAATTTCCGAAGTTTCGACGTTCTAGAGGTAACTTCTGTTCTGGACCAGCTAGAATTTTTTTTCCAACGCGGTTCGACAGGTCTTGATCTCCTAACAACTGGAACTTACAATAGTTTCTCCGAAATAAAATTCCTTCTTTGGGTTTTTCTATTTGGAAGTTTTGTCATGCCCTCGGGGCAATTTAAATTTTTTGGTGAATTTGGTTTGTTTTATATTTTCCTAGTTTAGACCATCAAAAGTTAAGCAGAAAACTATAAGACGTTATTTCCGTATCTCTTTCAGATTTCCCGGAAATAATTCCCGAAATGTGCGTCTCGAAACATAATACTTCGAATTGGCGTCAAGTTAAGACGGCCCTAGTTTCGGAAGTAAACGTTTTAGAGATAAAATAATTCTCGTTTATTTCTGGACCAGCTAAACATTTTACCAAACTCAGTTTAGTAGGAGCTCGAAATAAAACCATATCAAAGATGCTTCAAGATAACAATCGAAGCCGCATTAGAAAAATGTCCTCTGAAGGACATAATGGAGACTGTTGCTCCGCAACTGTGTCCCGTAGGGCACAGTTGCACGTGTTACTCCGCAACTGTGCCCTAAGGAACAGGGCACAGTTGCTGCAACACTTCCCGTTGCACAGGCAACGGAGGTCTAGTTTCGATTGATTCCCGAACCCACGTGTTTTATCCCCAAATGATTACTGATGGGTGAAAATTTTTCCAAAAGTATCGTGTGGGAGGTATTGTTAAATATATGCCAACCTAAAGCAGAATCAAAGGAGTTGTTGGAACTATTTGAGATTAATGCCTTGTCTTTTTTATGCTAGTGCAGCCGTTTTTCTAGATTCTGATGGGTCCTGCCAACATAGTAATTTCCACAGTCATAAGGTATTTGATAGACCCCTCTCTGGGCGAGTAAGGTTATAGTAAAATATAATACTTTTATTCATTTACAAAATACATCTTCAAACAGTTCGTGGTAACGAACTGTAGTAAGGCGCGACCTGGCTCAATAGTAACCAAAACTCTAAAAAACGGAGTTTTGATACAAACAGTTACATCAAAAGAATCGCATTTTAATGCTGATTTTAAATAAATAAGTTTTATTAGTCTTACCGGTCAAAAGTTACGAGCCTGAGAAAATGTGCTTATTTTAGAAAATAGGGGGAAATACCCTCTAAAAGTCATAGAATCTTAACAAAATCACACCATCAGATTCAGTGTATCCGAAAACCCTACTGTAGAAGTTTCAAGCCCCTATCATAAAAAAGGTGGAATTTTGTATTTTTTGCCAGAAGACAGATAAAGGATGCGTGTTTATTTGTTTGTTTTTTTGTTGTTTTTTTTTATGGCACTTGGTATTAATCAAGTGACATATAGCGATCGCAAATTCTGTCGGTCTGTCGGTCTGTCTGTCCTGGTTTTGCTACTTTAGGAACTTCCAGGTAAGCTAGGATGATGAACTTTGGCAGGTGTATCAGGGACCGGACCAGATTAAATTAGAAATAGTCGTTTTTACGATTTGAACTCCTGGGGGGAGTGGGGGGTCGGTTAATTCGGAAAAATAAAGTATTTTGACTTACGAACGGTTGATGGGATCTTAATGAAATTTGATGTTTAGAAGGATATCCTACCCCAGAGCTCTTATTTTAAATCCCGGCCAGATCCGGTGACATTGGGGGGAGTTGGGGGGACCTAAAATCTTGGAAAAAGCTTAGAATTGAGGGATCGGGATGAAACTTGGTGGGAAAATAAGCAGAAGTCCTAGATACGTGATTGACACAACTGGAACGGATCTGCTCTATTTGAGGGGTTGGGGGGCGGGTAATTCTGAAAATTAGAGAAAATGAGGTATTTTTAACTTACGAAGGAATGATTGTATCTTAATGAAATTTGAAGTTTGGGAGAATATTGTGTCTCAGAACTCTTATTTTAAATCCCGACCGGATCTGGTGACATTGAGGGGAGTTGGGGGGGGGGCCTAAAATCTTGGAAAACGCTTAGAATGGAGGGATCGGGATGAAACTTGGCGGGAAAAATGAGCACAAATCCTAGATACGTGATTGACATAACCGGAACGGGTCCGCTCTCTTTGAGGAAGTTGAGGGGAGGTTTAATTCTGAAAAAATAGAAAAAATGAGTACCAGACCAGATTAAATTAGAAATTCGAATTAGATCATTTTTCCGATTCAACCATATGTGGGGGGGGTGGAGGGACGGTTAATTCAAAAATTAGAAAAAATGAGGTATTTTTAACTTACGAGTGGGAGATCGGATCTTAATGTATTTTGATATTTAGAAGGACCTCGTGACTCAGAGCTCTTATTCTAAATCCCAACCGGCATTAAGACTCTGATTTTTCTTTAAAAGCAATCTATTGATTCTTAGAATTTTGCTAGAGCTCATACCATATGAGCTCATGGCTCTTGGCTCTTCTTGACCTCGTCACAAGTGCCATATGAGCTATTAGCTCTTGTTTTTGGTGAATAGTATATAAACATAAGTAGTTTCAAAAATTTATTAAATACTCTTAATGGGTTTCCTTCCTCCCTTACTTGTATTTATGACCCCAGGGCAAGGGTGCCCAATGTTTATTATGTACCTTCAGGAACATATCACTTTAAATCACATTAATTTAATAGTATATGCATTACTCCACAATGCAAAGTATATGATTACCCCGGTTCCAAACCGGGGTAATCAGTTATTTATGAACGAGCCTATTAATTATCAACTATGTGAGATAATCGGGGAAACACCAAAATATTCTAAGATACGGCACTATTAGGAATAAAATACGATTCCGTGGAACTAAAATGGACAGATAGCCTACAACTTTAGATTTAAAAAAAAAAAATGTTCATACATTTTATAGGCCTACAATCGGTATTTCCTTACTTTTAAAGGCCAATAGTGTTTAAAATAATGTTCATATATTTTATTGGCCTACAATCGTTGTTTCTTTACTTTTAAAGGCCAATAATGTTTAAAATAATGTGTTTTTAAGAATAATGTTCTTTTTAAAAATAATGTTCTTATATTTTACAGGCCTACAATCGTTGTTTCTTTACTTTTAAAGGCCAATTATGTTTAAAATAATGTGTTCTTAAGAATAATGTTCTTTAAAAAAATAATATTCATACATTTTATAGGCGTACAATCGGTGTTTCTTTACTTTAAAGGCCAATAATGTTTAAAATAATGTGTTTCTAAGAATAATGTTCTTTTAAAAAATAATATTCATACATTTTATAGGCGTACAATCGGTGTTTCTTTACTTTTAAAGGCCAATAATGTTTAAAATAATGTGTTCTTAAGAATAATGTTATTTAAAAAAAAATATTCATACATTTTATAGGCGTACAATCGGTGTTTCTTTACTTTTAAAGGCCAATAATGTTTAAAATAATGTGTTCTTAAGAATAATGTTCTTTTAAAAAATAATATTCATACATTTTATAGGCGTACAATCGGTGTTTCTTTACTTTTAAAGGCCAATATTGTTTAAAATAATGTGTTTTTAAGAATAATGTTCTTTTAAAAAATAATTTTCATACATTTTATAGGCCTACAATCAGTGTTTCTTTACTTTTAAAGGCCAACAATGTTTAAAATAATGTGTTTTTAAAAATAATGTTCATACATTTTATAGGCCTACAATCGGTGTTTTGTTTTTTTTTTACTTTTAAAGGACAATAATGTTTAAAATAATTTTTTTAAGAATAATGTTTTTTTTAAATAATGTTCATACATTTTATAGGCCTACAATCGGTGTTTCTTTACTTTTAAAGGCCAATGATGTTTAAAATAATGTCTTTTGAAGAATAATGTTCTTTTAAAAAATAATTTTCATACATTTTATAGGCCTACAATCGGTGTTTCTTTACTTTTAAAGCCAAACTGTTATCTGCTTTGTAATCTAACAAATTCCAATTCGTATGAAGTGTAAAAATGATATTGCCTCAAGGTGTTGTTACCAATTATACATTTTTTCAACTTCCTTTTAAATCTGGTCGTAATGCTAGGGAGATGTCAACAGTCTTAATGACATTCTGGCAAACCCCTCAACGAGTGCTTAAGCCAATGAGAAAGGAAGTCTTGAATATTAAGAATTATTGCTAAAAATAATCTCTTATAACTACAAATTTAAGAATCTTTGAGATTATTTATCGGTATAAGATCTACAAAACGACACAAAAATCAAGGGTGTATGATTAGTACAACCCTTTTAAATAGTAACGAAAGAATGTCTTAAATGGCCAATTTTAAAGGAAACTGATGATAATAAAAAAAAAATTCACGGCCAAAAAATTTGGAATCTTGTGGCAAATCGAGAGGCTACTTTACAATTCTCTACGTCTTCTAAAAGTGTTTTTATTACTACTTTTAAAAATTAGAGGTGTCCCCACTAATTAATTTCTTATGAAGCTCTAAAAAAAAAAAATGCAAATTTGTTCGGCCTATTCATGTTAAAGCTTTCAATGAAGCCACGGTAATTTTTTCATCAAAGAATCTGCTCGTGTCTGTTGTTAATTAAATAAAAAAAAAAGTTTTTTTAACTGAAAGTAAGGAGCGACATTAAAACTTAAAACGCACAGAAATTACTTCGTATATGAAAGAGGCTGCTTCCTCATCAACGCCCCGCTCTTTACGCTAAAGTTTGACTCATTCTCTCAATTCTTCTTTTTAAAACAGTAAAAAACTTTAGCGTAAAGAGCGGGGCGTTGATAAGGAAGCAGCCTCTTTCATATACGAAGTAATTTCTGTGCGTTTTAAGTTTTAATGTCGCTCCTTACTTTCAGTTAAAAAAAACTTGTTTTTTTTTATTTAATTTCTGAACGTTTTTGAATCAATGCATGTTTTGATTTTGGCTCTCCGCAGAGGAATAATCAAAACGAAATTTGCATATTTTTTTTTTTTTTTTTGGCTTAATGGCTTTCTCATAATTTTGATCGAATGATTTTGAGAAAAAAAGAGCGGGGGACGAAACCTAGTTGCCCCCCGATTTTTTGGTTAATTAAAAGGGCAACTAGAACTTTTAATTTTTTACGAATCTTTTTATTGGTAAAAGATTTACGTAACTTATAAATTAGCTTACGTAAAGAACTTTTGTATTCTCATGTTTTTATTACATATATGAGGGAATTCGCCCCATCGTCAGTACCTCGCTCTTTACACTAAAGCTTAAATTTTATCCCAATTCATTAAGAATGACCCCCTGAATCACAAAAGCCATAGAATAAGTAGTTGAAATTACTGAAAATAGTTTAGCGTAAAGAGCGAGGTATTAGAAGGAGGTGAGCCCCTCATATGGGTAATAATTTCTGTTTGTTTTAAGTTTTATTGCTGTTCCTTACTTCCAGCTGAAAAAGCTTTTTCACTTTTATTTTTTAATTGTTTTTTTTAAATAATGCTAGTAGCCTATATCCTGCTCTCCCTTCATGGAAATTTTCTTCTCCCATTACAAATTCTCTAAGGAAAGTTCCCCCAGCATATCCCCCTCTTCTCAACCCCTCCCCCAAACCAAAAAAATCCTCCTGAAAACGCCTGTATACTTCCCAATAACCATTACTATATGTAAGCACAGGTCAAAGTTTGTAACTTGTTGCCCCTCCCACGGGGACTGTGGGGGAGTAAGTCGTCCCCAAAGACATAGTTATAAGGTTTTTCGACGACGCTGAATAAAATGGCTATCTCAGAATTTTGATCCGTTGACTTTGGGAAAATAATTAGCGTGGGAGGGGGCCTAGGTGCCCTCCAATTTTTTTGGTCACTTAAAAAGGGCACTAGAACTTTTCATTTCCGTTAGAATGAGCCCTCTTGCAACATTCTAGGACAACTGGGTCGATACGATCACCCTTGGGAAAAAAAAAAACAAAAAAACAAAAAAACAAATAAACACGCATCCGTGATCTGCCTTCTGGCAAAAAATGCAAAATTCCACATTTTTGTAGATAGGAGCTCGAAACTTCTACAGTAGGGTTCTCTGATACGCTGAATCTGATGGTGTGATTTTCGTTAAGATTCTATGACTTTTAGGGGGCGTTTCCCCCTATTTTCTAAAATAACGCAAATTTTCTCAGGCTCGTAACTTTTGATGGGTAAGACTAAACTTGATGAAACTTATATATTTAAAACCAGCATTAAAATGCGATTCTTTTGATGTAGCTATTGGTATCAAAATTCCATTTTTTAGAGTTTTGGTTACTATTGAGCCGGGTCGCTCCTTACTACAGTTCGTTACCACGAACTGTTTGATACGCATTTCACTGCTATAGGAAAATAGCATTGGCTTCAAACCTGGGAGATTGACTTTAAGCTATTATGACAACCTGGATGCGTTTATGTTCTTTTGATTTAGTTCAATAGAGAGAGCAGAAGCCGTAATAGTAGTAGTCAGAGATAATCAAGACTTAATGCCACCAGTCGTCATTGAGATATTACTGAGACATCTTATTGACAACCAGCTTGTACATAATGCCTTTTCATTTAGTTTTAAAGCAGCATTAACTTTTGCTGACTTTTAAGTTTCTCTTTTATACCCTATTCCAGTCCTAAGATATCCCTTCTGGATCTCTTGACAACCCCGATGTATTTTGATAACCTGGATTCCTTTAAATAACTTTGATTTAGTTAACTAGTAGCAGTAGGAAATATTGGTAGCCCTGGAAGTCTCACCTTAATACACTAAGGGGTTGCTAAGATATTGCTTATACACCCCTTTGATAGACCACACACATACTGTGCTTTGACTTAGTTCAACACCACCCTCATCATGGCCCAAAAATTTTACTAATACCATTAGCATTAGTATAATAATAGAAGTAATCATAGCTGCATTATAATCAGTGTTAGTTATACCAGCATTGAAATTAATGGTAAGCGTTAATAATATTTATGTTGTGCCTTTTTGGTCTAGTTCAACATCATCTCCTCATGCTTTGATAGCTTGAACTTGATGCATAAAAAGTTGTTTCTGAGATATGGCTGATACACCCTTTTGATAACCTGCATGTGCATAGTGCGTTTTGATTTAGCCGAACACCCCTCTAAACGGTCCTTGAAAGTTCCATATTAATACTAATGGACTTGGTAATGGTAGTACTAACAGTAGTAGTACCATTACTACTACTAGCGGTAGTAATATGCACATAGTGCATTTTTACTAGTTCAAAATAACCCAACATCCCCCAAAACTTTTCCTGAAAATGTTTCCTTAATAGCCTTAGCAGTATAGTAGTAGCAGGCACATAGTACCTTTCGTTGGCTCAGGCCCCTTCAACATGCGCTGAAAGTTTCAACTTAGTACTCTAAGCTGTTTCAATGTCGCTCAGCATCATCCTCAATATTCCCTGATCGTTTCACCGTAATACCCTTAGCTTCACTAGTTCTAGTAGTAGTCATAATAGTAGCAGAATCAGTTAAAGTATTAGTATACGCATAGTGCCTTTGGCTAGTTCAACATCTTCCTTAACATTCACTGAAAGTTTCAATTTGATATTCTAATTCATTCCTGGGATATTGCTGATACACCTTTTGACAATCTGCATGCACATTGTCTTTTGATTTAGTTGAACGTTTTCTGAAAGTTTCATCTTCATACCCTTAGCCTCAGTAGTACTAATAGTAGCAGGGGTAGTAGCAGTATGCGCAGATCCTTTTGGGTAGTTCAACATCCCTCTTGAACGCCCTGAAAGTTCCAACCGAATGCTCCAACTGTTCCAGAGAAACATCTCATGCATCCTTTTCGAAACCTGAATGTGCATATTGTGTTTTGTTTTAGTTCAACTCCCTCCTGATTATACCTGAAAGTTTCAGCTTAATACCCTTGGCCCCAGTTGAAGTAGTAGTCGTAGCAGTAGTAATAGCAGCAATGGTAGTAAAATGCAAATAGTGTATTTTGTGTTTAGTTCAACATTCCTCAAAAGTTTCAGCGCATTATCCAAGACTTCCTGGAGTACTGTTGATACGTCTTTTTGACAATTTGCATGCACAGTGTGTCTTTTGATTTAGTTCAACATCCAACTAAACATGTCCGGTAGGTTTTATCTTCATACCCTCAGTCTCCGCAGTAGTGATCGTAGTAGTAGTAATAGTAGCAACAGTAGTAGTAGTATGCACAGAGTGCCTTTTCGTTAGTGCAACATCTTGACATGCCGTGAAAGTTTCAACCTAATACTCTAAATTATTCAAGAGTAACGTCACATACATCCTTTTAGAAACCTGGATGCGCAGAGTATGCTTTAATTTAGTTCAACATCCTCCTGAATATACCTGAAAGTTTCATCTAAATACCCTTAGCCTCAGTAGTAGAAGTAGTTGTAGCAGTAGAAGCGATGGTAGCAAAATACACATATTGTCTTTTGTGTTTAGTTCAACATCCCCCTCAACATATTCTGAAAGTTTCAACTTGAAAACTTTATGGAAATCAGCTACTAACATCATTTCCTACCTTTAGCGAAGCAATGTTGTTCCCGTGCATAATATTAACCAAGTTTGCTTCATATGGTTCATGTTCCCATTTTAATTATTGGTAGGCTATTTTTTGTAATCATACATTTTTAATTTTCTAAGGTAAGACGGTAAATTTGATATCATTCGATGGCTAGGACTCAGCTGAATCCATCAACTTGAAATTCACTTTGACCTGTTTTTTTGTTTTCTTTTATTGAATAATGTGTCGAAAATTGATTGAAAATCAAAGAGAGAAGAACAATCGGTCGAGTCAGTTGATTTTTGAATCTAAGTCAACTTAGTGGAAGAGATGAATAACCTGAGAACCATGGCCAATTAGAGGAAAGCCAAGGGAGCTTTGCCTCTCTGTGAGAGGCAAAGCTGCCATACTTTTTCATAATTGTATAAAAATAATTCATTTCCTTTGTTGATAGATAGTCTATAATTCATCCTTTTTCTAAGTTCTAGTCGCTTTCTAACAAAAAGTCCAAATAATATAAGAATTCTGGCTTGTTGAATGAATAGTTTTAGGAATTATAAATGCATTGATGCAAGCACCTTTTCGTTTTTATGCAAGTTACATATGTAGGCTTGCCACAAAACTGCATGTTTCAAAAGGAACATAAATCTTAAATTTCTCATGCCTTATAACTGGAAATTTCTTAGAATTTGAGATCACGTACATGTTGTTGCTTCGACATTATCATATTGAAACGTCGAATGTGGTCATTTTTAAAACAGCGCTCCCTCTCACAGCAAAGGGAATACGCAGTAAGCGAAAAGTCCCATACTCTTTATTAATGATTTTTGAAACACATCTAAAACCACGGAAGCTTAATCACTCTTCATGACCCTGTCTTTGCGCACGCCCAATGATAAATGTTTAGCGCCGATCTGATTGAATGCCAAGTAGCAACTGAATCTATTGCTCTGATGGTCCGGATACTTTCTGAATTACGCGCTATGAAATGTGTGTCATGTTGGAGAAACCCTTCACTACTGTATATAACCTCTACTGTGGTTTCCATTAGAGAGAAGATTTTCCCACTAAAAGCTTAATAATTTCGGTTTTTTTATTTATCAGGTGTTTAAGAGATCATATTATTGGGCATTGAATAGCGCCGCATTGTGAGAAAATCTGAAATGCCTTCGATGGGTATTTAAGAAAGTTTAGGGCTGCCCTACAGATCCTTTTAGAAAGACGCAGAAGTGCTTAGAATCCATACCAAATTTAGGAATATATGAGCCTATCAGAACTGAATCGGTTAAGTCCATAAACAAATGAAAAATGATTAAATTGCTGACTTTGATATAAATGCACACAACGCGTAAAAGCGGGACTTAATAACATTTCATGAATTTTCTTTTCTAAAAAAAAAGGTAAGAGTTTTAGAAAGAAAAACATAAGTACCATGAAAATTATGCACTAATTGAGTTATATAGTAAAACTGAAAAGTTTTGTGCCTGAAAGACTTTTCCAAGACAGTTTGACCAAGGCGTGAATTGACCAAGAGCATGCCTGGATTTACCAATAGGCCCAGGCCCAGGGGCACAGAAGCCCAGGAGGCGCAATAACTTATCACCGAGTGGTTTTTCTTGACAAAACTGAAATAATATGATTTATCGTCAAAGTTCTAAGTGCTCTCCGCCATCGCGCTACCTATTCACAGAAAATCGATTTTAAGGCAACACAGGAATCCCGTGGCCTCAAACTGTCAGATGTCTCCCAAGATTGGCAGCTGAGAGTTCAGTATCACCCCTCTCTTTCATTACTTTAGCTCATCAGTTGCGTTCTGTTCATTGCTTCAACCATCCCCGAGTTTTCGGAATAATCCCAAAAAAGGAGCAGCAAAGACGGTTGGGCTTAGAAGCGTCAAAGCTTTAAGTCCGGCCTTGATTAAAGACTGTTCAGATGTCATATTGACGAAGTCTATAAATAAATGACAAAAAAAATGCGCAATTAATTTTTATTTCAATGAATTTGAACGAGATTTAATGATATTTCAGCATCCATTTTCCAACAAAAAGAAATCGTAAAAAAAAACTAAAGACGACAAATATCTATATATTTTAGACGTTTTTTTATTGCCACCTAAATTCCATACATGAAACTTTCACACTTACATAATTGCCAAAAATGGTAATGTCAAATGATAATTGTCACTATCAAAATAATGATATTAACAATGATTATTTTGAAAAGTCGTTTTCTAAGTTGTTCTAAAAGGGACACGTTGGTAATATATGTTCTATTACGCTTTGACCATCATAATCTACACTACTCTATCCCCTTTAGGAATCAGTCTTTAGTATATATAACAAAAGTGTGAACAAGTCGTATATGATATTTAGGCGAGACAGAACGAAAATAGAATAGAAAAACAGCAAACGAAGAACAAAAAAAAAACAGAACGAAGCTGTCAAAACACTGCAAAATTGAGATTTTTATTATATACTATCGACAAGTATAAAACATAGAACTAACTTTGTTTCATCATATACAAAACGACGACATCACAGGCTAATAACTCAATTCAAACACCCAACAATTGCAAACAATATCTCATTATAATCTAATAGAAGACAAAAAAGGACTAGTTACATTCATTGTTCAGAAGATTTTCACGACAAATCGTATTATCCTTCAGCAAAAGAGAATCACCATAGATTGCACTTGTAAAACATAGCAAAAATAAAACAAAACAAACAAAAACCTTGTAAAACAAAGCAAAAATATAAATTTATGCGAAGTTTACTAAAACTGAGCTCCTACTTCTTATAAAGGAAACATGTGCATTGCGTCGAGTTTTTGCTCGAAGAAGAAAATTGAAAGAGAAAAAGGTTGGTTCTTTCCAATTCAATAAAAATTTCACCATAGGTTCGAAGCACTGCATGTTATTCCTGCGCAATACAGGTCTTCTTAATAGGAAGCAACATGAAAATTTTCCCTTATTTTTTTCCAATTTAATGTCTTTCTGAAACATATATCTTTTTTAAATTTTATATAAATTATTGATTTTAGTAACAGATTGATATTCAAGGACTTGGTTAAATTATGAAATGTATCTGTAAAATCTATGACACATAACTTTCAATAGAATTAAATGAAATGAATATGCAACAAAGGAAATAAAACGAATGATTGAAATTGATGCAATATAAATGAAATGAAATCTAGCCTGAAAACGGTAATTTTTTCGGTAAGACGCAGCTGTTTGGTTAGACGGTTCAAAACTTGGACTGGTTTCGTAAATAACAGCTCGGCTTTATTCAGTACAGTCGTTCTGTTGAAAAATCCTCAATACCAATACTTGCTAGAAAATACCCAAGGTCAAAATAAAAGTGACTATTTTACCCTTAGCCAACTGAGTGAAAATTTGACTGAAAACGCGAGCGTAAGAGACGGTTCAAAATTTAACCGATATTCATAAAAATTAATTTGTCTTTACCCTAGACTTCGAAGAGAGGGGGAATCCTTTACTACCATCCTTGCTGAAATTTATGTTTTGAAATCATTCGAAAAGGAAGATTTCATTCTTATGTGTTTTAGACCATGTGAGCCTATATGAATTGAGACATGTAAACTGTGATTTCTAGTCAAGAATTGGGATAATTATTCTAATCTGCAATTTCAACCCACAACTGCAATGATGATTTTTAGGACTATTAGGTTTTTGTTATCCTTGGATGTAAATTTATTAATATTTTCAGCCATTATGAACAAAATGGGTACATTAAAACTCTGATCAGATGTTTTAGTACCGTTTTTAGTACTGGTTCTATTGCCAGAATTCACACTGAAATTACGAAGTAACTCGTCAAATTGATACTTTAAAGTATTTTATTGTTTACTATACATTATTGCTACTTTATTTGCTTCTATACTGTTTTAGACCAAATGAGCCTATCAGTAGTGAGGTCGGGGAGAGATGGGATTCTGGAAACTTTAAAAAGCAGGTGTTACTTATATATAAATCAGAAATAAATGAAGCAAAGAGACTTTATGATGAAGTAAAATATAATAGGCAAAAAAAGAAGAAGAAGAAACGGTGTCATCAATCACAGTTTCTTTTTCTTCTCTTTTTACTGACTTCTTCATTCTGCTTTCTTTTTTAATTGACTTTTCCCATTTTGCTTTATCTTTTTCTTCTTATAAGTTCTTTTTATTTTTTATCTTATAAGTTCGTCCAGGTAGGTATGAAGCATCGTGATGAAGCAACGTTTTGTTGTTGTAATTTTTTTGCTTGTTATATGTCACCATGGCCCAATTGGGCTTCCATGAGAATAAATCTATCTATCTATGAGACATGTAAACTATGATTTTTAGTAAAGAAAGGGGATATTATTCTAAACTGCTATTTCAACGCAATGATAAAAATTTTTTATAAATTAAAATAGGGGAAGGGTTTTCTCTTCGATCCTTTTTTAAGTAGATGCCACAGATTATACTGAAATAACGAGGTAACTCGTAAAAGTGCCACTTCACTGTCTAATGAAATCTGATACAATAAAAATGAAAGGGCTTAGTCCATATGGAATTCCCTTTCATTAGTTTGTGAGCGTAAAAGTACGAACAATAAGCAGGCTTTTAAATAAAAAGGACAGCATTTTGTTTTATATTTTAAATTTGTATAATCAATAAAACCCTTTGATTCTCACAAATTCCAGAGAGAGAACATTCAATTTTACTGAGTCAAACTCTCAAATTCAAGCGAATCAATGCAAAAGCCGCCTAAAATTTAAAAAAATCAAAACCCGGCGAAAAAAAATTTACATGAACCAAATAATAAGAACTGACATTTATACTTTTAAGAAGAAGTATTTTTAATTTTCCTATTGAATTTTTTGTGTTTCACAGCATATAAATTAAAATTTCATTTTCTTGCTTTCAAGTTTGTTGCAATATAGAAACTTTGAATTTAGCTAATGAAGATTGCCGTTTTAGCTTGAAAAACACTGCAACTATTCAAACCCCAACAGTACTACGGAAGTAGTACTGTAGGGGAAATGAACTCTAGATAGTTGAATTGATTAAGTAGAAATTTCCACAACCATTTATGTTCACTAATATTAGGGAACCAGCCACTAAGATTAGGGAAACCGAGAATTCAATTTCTAGCGAAAAATACTGCAAAAGTAGGTGAAGAATCAGCAAAAAATTTGCTAAGAACATTTGACACTAAACATCTTCAGGAGCTAACCTTTCTTTGAAACTTATGTTGTCTTTGGGACTCAATACATAGTTAATATTTTCATTTTCTTACGGACGAGAAGCGTTAGTTTGGCTTACTCATTTTCACGGTTCAACGCTGGCAACACTGACGAAAATGTACTGCCCTAAATCCGTAACAATTTTGAAACAGGCAAATGAAAAATCTTAGGAAATTGCAGTTTTCAGGTATGATTAGACATAAGATATGCCCAGGAGGGTCAACCCCTTTGACGGTTCAACGTTTCCAACCCAGACGAAAATATACTGCCCTAAATCCGTAACAATTTTATGTTGTCTTTGGGAATCAATACATAGTTAATGTTTTCATTTTCTTACGGACGAGAAGCGTTAGTTTGGCTTACTTATGTTCACGGTTCAACGTTGGCAACACTGACGATAATGTACTGCCCTAAATCCGTAACAATTTTGAAACAGGCAAATGAAAAATATCAGGAAATTGCAGTTTTCAGGTATGATTAGACATAAAATATGCCCAGGAGGGTAACCCCTTTCGCGGCTCAATGTTGGCAACACTGACAAAAATATACTGCCCTAAAACATTAACAATTCTGAAACAGGGAAATGAAAAATCTTAAGAAATTGTCGTTTTCAGGCCTGATTAGACCTAAGGTAGGCCCAGGAGGTAATTTTTTTTTCTTGATGCTTTAGGGTGCTTTAAGAACATGACAAAGGCAAAAATCAGAGTTGAATTTATTAACCGTTATTAACCTTTCTTAACAGTTATTTATCGCAACTGAGACAATTATTAACAATCAAAGACATTAAAAATATATAGACTTTTAATGACCTAGTTTTTTGGCCGCATGTGTCTTTTCTTCATACTACAATGAATTTCAAGCAGACACGTTGCAAAAATAAGATATTCTCGCCCAAATCTAAAATATTTTCTAATAACTCGAAGCAAAAGGCCGTATCCAGGATTTTAGCAATAGGAAGAAGGGGGGATACAAAAAACTTTAACAAACACATTAATTTGTTCATATGCATTTTTATTACGCTTTTACGAGTCGGACAAACATTTTAGGTAGGAGGGGTCAATCCTCCCCTGGATACAGCCTTGATAAAGCGCAAGTTTTTACAGCTAAGTTTTTAGGTTGTATATCTACGTTAAATAATCTTTATAGTAACAAATCTTTGCAGTTGAAACACACTGTTCACTTATTCATATAAATTCAAATTTCATGACAGAAAAGATACGCATATGCACATAAAATATAGGTATTAATTGCCGTATAATGAACTCAACAGCTGAATCGACTAAACTAACAAAAATCCAAATACATATAAAAAATATCGAATTTAATTGCAAATGATTTTATCAGTAACAAGCTTTTTTTGCAGTAAAGTGATGTATAGTAATTGGCGCCACTTAATTAAACAGTACTAATAAACAGTAATTGGCGCCATAATAATTCACATTTTTAATATCCATATCGAATACACTTCTTGTCATATTTTCATCCCAAATTTCCGCCAAAATATAACTTTGCCCGACCCACCGGGTCGTTAATTCAATGATTTATCATTACTTTCATAATTTTAAACAACAATAATATTATTATTTATTATAATGTAATAAATAACTATAAATTATTTATGAAAGCGTTTTAATAAACCGTAACTATAAATGCTAGTGTAAGTAATCACATGGTTTTATAATAATATAATAATAAATAAAACTGAATAATTTAAATAACTATTGCGAATTCAGATAATTAAATATTCTCTCGTTGATTCCCCCTTGATTTTGAAAGAAAAAAAAACAATTTGGCGGGTATTTTCATTGAAAATATTCTTTTTTGGGACTTTCATTGGATAAAATAAATAAACAAAATCATTCCCCTTGATTTTAACAGAAGACATTCCCTTCCGTTGTGTTTTTATGAAATTGACACCTCTGGCAATACCTGGTCCTCTTGATGAGATTTTTGAACTCTTTTTTGAAAATCATTCTTTTGAACTAATAGTGTGAACGTGACAATAAAAATTTAAAAATATTCTTTTTGGGATTTTCATTGGATAAAATATATAAAGGAAAATTATTCTCCTTGATTTAAAAGAAGACATACCCTTCCCCTGTATTTTTATGAAACTGAAACTTGTGGCAATATATGGTCCTCTTGATGAGATTCATCAACTCTTTTTTTAAAAATCATTCTTTTGAAATAATAGTGTGAATGTAACAATAAGAATTTGAAAATTTTCTTTTTGGGGATTTTCATTGGATAAAAGAAATAAAGCAAAATTATTTCCTCTTGATTTAAAAAAAAGACATTCCCCTACCATCTGTTTTTATGAAATTGAAACCTCTGGCAATATCTGGTCCTCTTGATGAGATTACTTAACTCTTTTTTCTTGAAAATCATTCTTCCTAACTAATAGTGAGAACGTCACAATAAGAATTTTTGAAAACCGTTCTTAAACTTTTTTTATTGATATACTTAATTTTGACTCTTTATGACGTGTTCATCAACCTCTAAAGCTTCTAAAGAAGTTTTCAGGTTGAATGTAATAGCCATCATTTTTATTATACATAGATGTGATTAATAGCATATGCATACAATAAAGAGATCCAAAATAAAGGCATTACTTTATATTTTTTTTTTATTGTTCCTTTGTCTTGAATCCTTTTTTCTGAGAAAACAGGATTAGAAAAAAACATGGATGTTTTAATTTTAAGGTTTATTTTCCGTTAATTTAAAGTCATTTTCACACTTCAACTTCACAATAGACAATTTCAGAGTTTCATATAGATAACATACTTCTGTGTGCAACCCCCCCCCCCCCTAACCCTTCTGAAATGTGAAAATGAAACGCAATTATTAGTTATGAAATACACTTTAATAAAAACAAAACAAACTTTTTGTGGCTAAAAAGGTATTTTTCTACATCGAATCTCCTCTCCCCTCGATCTGAATCTTATATTATGTTCCCACTCTCCCTCCTTTAGCTGGAAAAAGCTCACAAAATTAATTGTCTTCTTATTTTATACAGTCAAAATCCGAAATACTTTATCCCTAATAAATGTAGGTAAGCTTTTAGCACAGTGAAATTTAGAAAACGGAAATTTTACAGAGGAGGAAAGAACATCCTTTGCTTACGTGTTTCGAAAGCGTTTTCCTTATGCGAATCCCCTCGCTTCTACTACTTAGAAGCTTCGTACCACTCGTCAATATACGACAAAAAAAAACGAAGAAAGAAACAAAATTATGAAAAACACGAACACAAACAAGGGCCATTTCAACCATTGAATAAAACAAAAGGACTCGAGTTGAGGACGGTTAAGCGTAGAACGAAGTTTCTTTTGTCACACATCATTTGCAGCCAGTGTGGTCTCGGAACGTATTGAATACATATCAACAAAACACAAAAGGTTAACAACTTTACTCAAAGACAGCCTTTATCTTTAGGTTTAATGTTGTATCTTTAGGTTTAATGTTGTAAGTATATATATATATATATATATATATATATATATATATATATATATATATATATATATATATATATATATATATATATATATATATATACATTTTTTGTAAGATTGATCTTACAAAAAATTAACGATAAGAAACACAATTTTTATTCTCAAACAGAATTATATTTTTATTTCTTTTTATATTTTTATCTTTAAAGTTTCTAAATTTATTATCTTTAAGTTAATCTTTTATATTTTATCTTTAAAGTTTTTCATCTTTCAACAAAACGACCTTTAATCTCAAAGATATTATAGAGAGACAGCTTTTTTCTTTTGGGTTAATGTTGATACGATAAGTAAAAGAAATACACAGGGAACAGAAAGGATATATTACAGTTATGTATGTCAAAGGGTATAATATGATGTCAAAGGGTATAATGGCACACATCCGGAATTATAAAGATATTAGCAGCTGTTTCATGGAAGTGCACGCGGCTGTCAGGCACTACCCAAAACCAGTGTTATAAGCTCCAAAATTAACTTCTACCCAATAGGGGAGATGTTCAAAGATTCAGTCTATGGGTAGAAAAATTCCCACATTTCCCATCGGTGGATGAGTAATGACCAGGAATTACAAATAATGCCATAAATAATCTCCTGGTGAAGGTTGAGCCGTGTTCATATACATTTGTAAATTTTTGAGAACATCTATCCTCTCATACGTTATAATATCAAATTAAATCATAGCTCCATCAACAAGAAAAAAACGCACGACAAACCACTGACGACTTAAATTCATGAACAGGTACTAAATATCTTTCCTTTGAAGATTACTGAGTTGTCAAGTATCAATTTCAACAATCTGCTTCATAGCCGCCATTTTGATATGATATCAAAGACGTTTGAGTAATCCCATAATTGTTCGGTTCCAATTGATCAACACGAAAACTCTCTAATCTAAAAAAAAACAGGAAACACTAAAATTAAGAAAAACAACTGTGAACAGTTTGTAAATTTCATGAATGACGATGTTAAATCTTGTAAGTGCATCCTTCAGTAGAGACAAAGAAATAAAACAAATGGGGCATACCGAAATATTAACATATATATATATATATATATATATATATATATATATATATATATCTATATATATAAAAATAAGTTGTCTGTCTGTGGATGGATGGATGGATGTGTCAGGTGACGTCACCTGAAAAAACTGGATTAGGTGACGTCAAAACTGAAAAAACTAAAAAAAGGCAAAAACTACAAAAAAAACTAAAAACTAATAAAAAAAATAAAAAAGCTAAAAAACTAAAAAAACTATAAAGGTAAAAACCAATAAAAAACTAAAAAAAAAAGTGAAAAAACTAAAAAAAGGCAAAAACTACAAAAAAAAACTAAAAACTAATAAAAAAAGTAAAAAAGCTAAAAAACTAAAAAAACTAAAAAAACTAAAAAAAGGTAAAAAACTAAAAAAAATAAAAAATAAAAAAAATAAAAAATAAAAAAAAACTAAAAAAAAGGAAAAAACTGAAAAATAAGCTAAAATAAAGGTAAAAACCAATAAAAAACTAAAAAAAAAGGAAAAAACTAATAAATGACGACACTCAAAGAGAAAGCGACCAGGACATGTACACCGGGATACAAATGACGACCGGGACACAGGGAATATAAATAACGACCGGGACACAGGGACACAACTACAACGGGGACACCGGGGGAAACAGGGGGATATAAATGACGACCGGGACAAAAAAACTAAAAAGAAATAAAAACTAAAAACTAATAAAAAAAACTAAAAAATCTAAAAATCTAAATAAGCTAAAAAAGAAAAAAAAAGGAAAAAAATAAAGGAGAAAAACAAAACTAAAAAACGAATGTATATACAGACCGGGACACCGGGATACAAATGATGACCGGGACCCGGGACACAGGGAATATAAATGACGACCGGGACACAGGGACACAACTACAACGGGGACACCGGGGGAAACAGGGGGATGTAAATGACGACCGGGACACCGGGACAGGGAATGGTCGATTAGCAATCACCATCAACAAAGCTCAAGGGCAATCATTAGAATCATGAGGTATAGATCTGAATACAGATTGTTTTCCCATGGACCATTATATGTTGCATGTTCAAGAGTCGGTAAACCTGACAATCTATTTATATGCAAAGACAATGGGACAGCAAAGAATGTTGTATATTCGCAAGTTTTACGTAGTTAAAACCATATATATATATATATATCTATATTCACAGGTGGGACATAGGGACACAACTACAATGGCGCGTAACTATTATGGCGCGTAACGACTTACGCGCGCGGGGGGGCTTGGGGGGGGCGCGAAGCGCCCCCACCAACTAGGTGTTGGGGTGGCGCGAAGCGCCACCCCAACAGCTAGTATATATATATATATATATATATATATATATATATATATATATATATATATATATATATATATATATATATATATATTTATATATATATATATATTTATATATATTTATATATATATATATTTATATATATATATATATATATATATATATATATATATATATATATATATATATATATATCTATATATATAAAAATAAGTTGTCTGTCTGTCTGTGGATGGATCAGGTGACGTCACCTGAAAAAACTGGATCAGGTGACGTCAAAACTGAAAAAACTAAAAAAAGGCAAAAACTACAAAAAAAAACTAAAAACTAATAAAAAAAATAAAAAAGCTAAAAAACTAAAAAAACTAAAAAAAGGCAAAAACTACAAAAAAAACTAAAAACTAATAAAAAAGCTAAAAAACTAAAAAAACTAAAAAAAGGCAAAAACTACAAAAAAAACTAAAAACTAATAAAAAAAATAAAAAACCTAAAAAACTAAAAAAACTAAAAAAACTAAAAAAAGGTAAAAAACTAAAAAAACTAAAAAAAAGGAAAAAACTGAAAAATAAGCTAAAATAAAGGTAAAAACCAATAAAAAACTAAAAAAAAACTGAAAAAACTAAAAAAAGGCAAAAACTACAAAAAAAAACTAAAAACTAATAAAAAAAGTAAAAAAGCTAAAAAACTAAAAAAACTAAAAAAAGGTAAAAAACTAAAAAAAATAAAAAATAAAAAAAAACTAAAAAAAAGGAAAAAACTGAAAAATAAGCTAAAATAAAGGTAAAAACCAATAAAAAACTAAAAAGAAAAAAAGAAAAAAACTAAAAAAAAATTTCATCTAAAAAACTAAAAAAGGTAAAAACTAAAAGAACTAAAAAAGAAAAAAATAAATGACGACACTCAAAGAGAAAGCGACCAGGACAAAAGGAATGTTCGATTAGCAATCAAAAAACTAACAAAACTAAAAAGAAGGTAAAAACTGCAAAAAAATAAAAAAGCAAAAAAACTAAAAAAACTAAAAAAAGGCAAAAACCACAAAAAATACTAAAAACTAATAAAAAAAATAAAAAAGCTAAAAAACTAAAAAAAGGTAAAAAACTAAAAAAACTAAAAAAAACTAAAAAAAACTAAAAAAAAACTAAAAAAAAGGAAAAAACTGAAAAATAAGCTAAAATAAAGGTAAAAACCAATAAAAAACTAAAAAAAAACTGAAAAAACTAAAAAAAGGCAAAAACTACAAAAAAAACTAAAAAAACTAAAAAAAGGTAAAAAACTAAAAAAAAGGAAAAAACTGAAAAATAAGCTAAAATAAAGGTAAAAACCAATAAAAAACTAAAAAGAAAAAAAGGAAAAAACTAAAAAAAATTTTCATCTAAAAAACTAAAAAAGGTAAAAACTAAAAGAACTAAAAAAGAAAAAAATAAATGACGACACTCAAAGAGAAAGCGACCAGGACAAAAGGAATGTTCGATTAGCAATCAACAAAGCACCGGGACACAGGGAGTATAAATGACGACCAGGACATAAGTAAAAAAAAAAACTAACAAAACTAAAAAGAAGGTAAAAACTACAAAAAAACTAAAAAGAAAAAAAAACTAAAAACTAATAAAAAAACTAAAAAATCTAAAAATCTAAATAAACTAAAAAAGAAAAAAAAAGGAAAAAAATAAAGGAGAAAAACAAAACTAAAAAACGAATGTATATACAGACTGGGACACCGGGATACAAATGACGACCGGGACACAGGGAATATAAATGACGACCGGGACACAGGGACACAACTACAACGGGGACACCGGGGGAAACAGGGGGATATAAATGACGACCGGGACACCGGGACAGGGAATGGTCGATTAGCAATCACCATCAACAAAGCTCAAGGGCAATCATTAGAATCATGAGGTATAGATCTGAATACAGATTGTTTTCCCATGGACCATTATATGTTGCATGTTCAAGAGTCGGTAAACCTGACAATCTATTTATATGCAAAGACAATGGGACAGCAAAGAATGTTGTATATTCGCAAGTTTTACGTAGTTAAAACCATATATATATATATATATATATATATATATATATATATATATATATATATATATATATATATATATATATATATATATATATATATATATATATATATATATATATATATATATATATCTATATTCACAGGTGGGACATAGGGACACAACTACAATGGCGCGTAACTATTATGGCGCGTAACGACTTACGCGCGCGGGGGGGCTTGGGGGGGGCGCGAAGCGCCCCCACCAACTAGGTGTTGGGGTGGCGCGAAGCGCCACCCCAACAGCTAGTATATATATAAAAATAAGTTGTCTGTCTGTCTGTGGATCTGTGGATCAGGTGACGTCATGTTTCGGCTGACGTCATGAAATTAGTTGCCGTCATTTTTGCTTTTAAGGTGACGTCATTCAAGTTATATAAGACATATGTTCGCGTAGAAATCTATTAATGTTTAAGTTTACAATGACTGATGAAGATGCTCAAAGAGTCTATGGGCACACGTAAAAACATTAAAATTAACTACAAATATGCGTGTCCGATTGCAAAACGATGACTCTGGTCAAACATTTTCAGATCAATTGCTGGCAATGGGAAACGGAAAGCTCCCAGTAGACTCAATTTCAGGACGTATACAACTACCTGCTGATTTCTGTAATTTAGTGACGTCCAAAAATGAATTGATTGAAAAAGTATTTCCGAATATTCTAAAAAATTATAAAAATAATAAATGGCTAAGTGAAAGAGCGATTCTCGCACCCAAAAATATAGACGTCCACGAAATCAACAATATTGTTTTGACCAAGATTCAAGACCAGGCAGTCCTTTACAAGTCAGTCGACACAGTTTTGGAACCAAATGAAGCGGTTAATTATCCATCTGAATTTTTAAATTCCATAGATCTTTCAGGGTTTCCACCACACGTGCTACAACTAAAAATAGGCGTACCAATAATACTTTTAAGAAATATAAACCCACCAAAGCTTTGCAATGGCACTCGACTTGCCGTAAAAAAAACAATGGAAAACCTAATAGAGGCCACAATCCTGACAGGGCCTTTTGAGGGTGAGGCTGTTCTTATTCCTCGCATTCCCATGATTCCAACGGATCTGCCTTTTCAATAAAATAATAAATGGCTAAGTGAAAGAGCGATTCTCGCACCCAAAATATAGACGTCCACGAAATCAACAATATTGTTTTGACCAAGATTCAAGACCAGGCAGTCCTTTACAAGTCAGTCGACACAGTTTTGGAACCAAATGAAGCGGTTAATTATCCATCTGAATTTTTAAATTCCATAGATCTTTCAGGGTTTCCACCACACGTGCTACAACTAAAAATAGGCGTACCAATAATACTTTTAAGAAATATAAACCCACCAAAGCTTTGCAATGGCACTCGACTTGTCGTAAAAAAAACAATGGAAAACCTAATAGAGGCCACAATCCTGACAGGGCCTTTTGAGGGTGAGGCTGTTCTTATTCCTCGCATTCCCATGATTCCAACGGATCTGCCTTTTCAATTTAAAAGATTGCAATTCCCAATTCGATTAGCATTTGCAATCACCATTAACAAAGCTCAAGGTCAATCATTAAAAAAATGTGGTATTGATCTTAATACTGATTGTTTTTCCCATGGACAATTGTACGTTGCATGTTCGAGGGTCGGTAAACCTGACAATCTATTTATATGCAGCGAGAATTGGACAGCGAAGAATGTTGTATATTCGCAAGTTTTACGCAGTTAATTTGTATTTCGGAACCAAATGAAGCGGTTAATTATCCATCTGAATTTTTAAATTCTATAGATCCTTCAGGGTTTCCACCACACGTGCTACAACTAAAAATAGGCGTACCAATAATACTTTTAAGAAATATCAACCCACCAAAGCTTTGCAATGGCACGCGACTTGCCGTAAAAAAAAACAATGGAAAACCTAATAGAGGCCACAATCTTGACAGGGCCTTATGAGGGTGAGGCTGTTCTTATTCCTCGCATTCCCATGATTCCAACGGATCTGCTCTTTCAATTTAAAAGATTGCAACACAGACAATGGGACAGCGAAGACTGTTGTATATTCACAAGTTTTACGTAGTTAATTTATATTGTATCTATCTATCTATCTATCTATATAAAAACGAGTTGTGTGTATGCATGTTTGTTTGTTTGTAAAAAGAGCGTTTGCATATGACGTCATTATTAGTACATACGGCTTTGTATATGGACAGACAATGGGAAAGCCAAGAATGTTGTATATTCGCAATTTTTACGTAGTTTGAAACACATATATAAATCTATCTATATTCACAGGTGGGACACAGGGACACAACTACAATGGCGCGTAACTAATATGGCGCACGACTTACGCGCGCGGGGGGGCTTGGGGGGGCGCGAAGCGCCCCACCAACTAAGTGTTGGGGTGGCGCGAAGCGCCACCCCAACAGCTAGTATATATATATATATATATATATATATATATATATATATATATATATATATATATATATATATATATATATATATATATATATATATATATATATATATATATATATATATATATATATATATATATATATATATATATATATATATATATATATATGAGAAATAAAAGATAAAGAAATTACAAACATGTAATGTACAGCTAAAATACTTGTCATTAAAATCAAAAGAAATAATATTAATACATAAACGTCTAACCTGTAATATCAAACAGTTCGTGGTAACGAACTGTAGTAAGGAGCGATCCGGCTCAATAGAAACCAAAACTCTAAAAAATTGAATTTTGATATCAATAGCTACATCAATAGAATCGCATTTTAATGCTGATTTTAAATATATAAGTTTCATCAAGTTTAGTCTTAGCCATCAAAAGTTACGAGCCTGAGAAAATTTGCCTTATTTAGGAAAATAGGGGGAAACACCCCCTAAAAGTCGTAGGATCTTAACGAAAATGACACCATCAGATTCAGCGTATCAGAGAACCCTACTGTAGAAGTTTCAAGCTCCTATCTACAAAAATGTGGAATTTTGCATTTTTTGCCCGAAGACAAATCACGGGTGCGTGTTTATTTGTTTGTTTTTTTTTCCCCAGGGGTCATCGTATCGACCAAGTGGTCCTAGAATGTCGCAAGAGGGCTCATTCTAACGGAAATGAAAAGTTCTAGTGCCCTTTTTAAGTGACCAAAAAAATTGGAGGGCATCTAGGCCCCCTCCCACGCTCATTTTTTTCCCAAAGTCAACGGATCAAAATTTTGAGATAGCCATTTTGTTTAGCATAGTCGAAAATCATAATAACTATGTTTTTGGGGATGACTTGCTCCCTCACAGCCCCTGGGGGAGGGGTTGCAAGTTACAAACTTCAACCAGTGTTTACATATAATAATGGTTATTGGAAAGTGTACAGACGTTTTCAGGGGGATTTTTTTGGTTTTGGGGGCAGGGTTGAGGGAGGGGGCTATGTGGGAGGATCTTGCCTTGGAGAAATATGCCATGGGGGAAAAAAATTCAATGAAAAGGGCGCAGGACGAATCTGGTCACGTTAGAAAAAAATGTCAAATTAAGAGCTTAATATACAATGCTGGGTGTTCGGAGCCTCTCTATTATGGAGTATAATTTGAAAATAACACAACTATACGAGCGATAAAACATATATACCACAACCATAACTCAACTAACGAAAGAACTGCTAAGAGATAACACAACTATAAAGCGAAAACAGGTGAAAACTAACGGGAAAATAAACGAACTAAGAGGTGGAAGGGGCCCAGAGAAAAAATATAATCCTTTTTCAATTTTGAGCCTAACTTCCGCAAAGGAGTAATAATGTCAGAAGCCCCGAAATACCGAATTATTTTCTTTTCAAACAGTTCGTGGTAAGGAACTGTAGTAAGGGGCGACCCGGCTCAATAGTAAACGAAACTCTAAAAAACGGAATTTTGATGCTAAAAGATACATCAAAAGATTCGAATTTTTACGCTGATTCTAAATATTAAGTTTCAATTAATTTAGTCTTTGTCATCAAAAGTTACGAGCCTGAGAAAATTTGCCCTATTTTGGAAAAAAGGGGGAAACATCCATTAAAAGTCACAGAATCTTAACGAAAATCACACTATCGCATTCGGTATATCAGAGAACTCTATAGCAAAAATTTCAAGCTCCTATCTAAAAAATGTGGAATTTTGTATTTTTTGCCAGAAGACAAATCACGGGTGCGTGTTTATTTATTTTTTTTTTTTTTTTTTTCCCAGGGGTCATCTTATCGATCAAGTGGTCCTAGGATGTCGCGAGAGGGCTCATTCTAACGTAAATGAAAAGTTCTAGTGCCCTTTTTAAGTGACCAAAAAATTGGAGGGCAAATAGGCCCCCTCCCATGCTCATTTTTTTCCAAAAGTCAACAGATTAAAATTTTAAGATAGCCATTTTGTTCAGCATAGTCGAAAACCATAATAACTATGTCTTTGGGAATGACTTACTCCCCCACAATCCCTGAGGGAGGGGCTGCAAGTTACAAACTTTGACCAGTGTTTACATATAGTAATGGTTATTGGGAAGTGTACAGACGTTTTCATGGGGATTTTTTGGTTTGGGGGTGGGGTTGATGGGAGAGGGCTTTGTGGGAGGATCTTTCCTTTTGAGGAATATGTCACGGGGGAAGAAAAATTCAATGAAAAGGGCGCAGGATTTTCTAGCATTACTAAAAAAAAACAATGAAAAAATAAACATGAAAACGTTTTTTCAAATGAAAGTAAGGAATAGCATTGAAATTTAAAACGAACAGAGATTATTACGCATATGAGGGGTTCTAAAAACGAGGTTCTAAGAGCGAGGTATTTAGGAGGAGATAGATACCTCGCTCTTGATGCTAAAATATTTTTAGTGATTTCAGCTATTTATTCTACGGCCTTTTTGATTCAGGGGTCATTCTTAAAGAATTGGGACAAAACTTACGATTTAGTGTAAAGAGCGAGGTATTAACGAGGGTACAAACCCCCTCGTACACATAATAAAAATATAAGAATATAAAAGTTTGTTACGTAAGTTAATTCTTAAGTTACGTATATTTTTTACTAATAAAAACGTTCGTTGAATATTAAAAGTTCTAGTAGCCTTTTTAAGTAACCGAAAAATTGGAGGGCAGCTAGGCCTCCTTCCCCACCCCTTATTTCTCAAAATCGTCTGATCAAAACAAAGAGAAAGCCATTTAGCCAAAAAAAAATTAATATACTAATTTCATTTCAATAATTTATGTGCGGAGAGCCAAAATCAAACATGCATTAATTCAAAAACGTTCAGAAATTAAATAAAAAAAACTAGTTTTTTTAACTGAAAGTAAGGAGCGACATTAAAACTTAAAACGAACAGAAATTACTCCGTATATGAAATGGGTTGTCCCCTCCGCAGTCCCACGCTCTTTACGCTAAAGTTTTTAATTGTTTTAAAAAGTAGAATTGTGGCAAAGAGTCAAACTTTAGCGTAAAGAGCGAGGGACTGCGGAGGGGACAACCCATTTCATATATGGAGTAATTTCTGTTCGTTTTAAGTTTTAATGTCGCTCCTTACTTTCAGTTAAAAAAACTAGTTTTTTTTATTTAATATAATTTAAGAATAAATATATTAATGCAAAAGAGCATTTTCAATCAAACTGACCAAACATTATACAGCATTATTTGCAAATTATCTATTATGATTTAATGGCATCTATAAGCAATAGTGCAATAGATATCAACTAAACTGACTGAATATTTTACTGGATGATTTTCAAATTAAACACCATGATTAATTAGCACCTACTAGTTAGTGTAATAGTTATCAACTAAATTAACCGAATATTTTTCTAGGTGATTTGCAAATAAATTAATTATGACTTATTAGCACTCAGGAATAAAAGCGCCACAAATACCAACAAAACTGGCCAAAAATGTTACTGAGTAATTTGAAAATTATCAATTAGTATTCATTATCACCTACCAGCAATAGTGCCATATATGTCAACCAAACTGGATGAACATTTTACTGGATAATATGTAAATTATAAATCAGCAATTATCATCATCTACCAGCAATTGTGCCATAGATGCCAACCAAACTCGATAAACATTTTACTGAATAATTCGCAAATTATCAATCAGTATATATTATCATCTACCAGCAATTGTGCCATAGATTTCAACCAAACTGGATGAACATTTTACTGGATGATTTGCAAATTATCAATCAGTAATTATTATCATCTACCAGCAATTGTGCCATAGATGCCAACCAAACTCGATAAACATTTTACTAGATAATTTGCAAATGTCTTTGGCCGATGGCCCCAAACCACACATATAGTCTATTATGCTCTTGTGCATAATATTCAATAATAAAAAAGTGGTCAGGTTCCACCATATCAATATAGATTCATGCAGAGATCTTCAGTCCGCATTTATTAAAGGGCCGATAAAATTTTTCACTCCAAAATTTGCAAGTATATAAGTGCTCTACCTATAATGACTCTTTTTGAGTAGAAGATTACTTGAAGAATAATTATAAAGATCCTCCAGAGCCATCGCTGGTGCTCAGGGCGTCAAATCAACGTTTCAGTTACTGGATCTTCTTTTATAGGATCTATTAAGATGCATAGATTGTGTCTTAAAAATAAAAAGATAAAGATCCTCCAGGGCCATTGCTGGTGCTCAGGGCGTTGAATCGACGTTTCAGTTGTTGGGTCGTTTTTAATAAGGACTGGTAAGATGCATAGATTGATAAAAGGATAAAGATAAAAGGATATCTGAAAGATAAAAGGATAAAGATTCTCTAGGGCCATCGCTGGTGCCCAGGGCGTCGAATCGACGTTTCAGTTGCTGGGTCTTTTTTTTACAGGGGCAATTAAGATGCACAGATGCGTCTTAAATATAAAAGGATAAAGCTCCTCTAGGGCCATCGCTGGTGCTCAGGGCGTCGAATCGACGTTTCAGTTGCTGGGTCTTTTTTTTACAGGGACAATTAAGATGCACAGATGCGTCTTAAATATAAAAGGATAAAGATCCTCCAGGGCCACTGCTGGTGCTCAGGGCATTGAATCGACGTTTCAGCTGTTGTGTCTTCTGACCAGGGCAAGTGGCAAGCCTGTTGCCCAGCCTTGCCACAGCAGGGATCGATCTTTATACCCTGTATTGCCAAGCAGAGCATCAATCCACTGTGCCACAATAGGATCAGGTAGGATCCTATTGTGGCACAATAGGATCCTTTTCTATTGGGAGCTTTTATCAATAACCAAATGTGAATCAATTGAAAAAGATGCGACACAACAATTTAGCATATACTTTGATGGAGAGTCCAGTAATTCTTATCATTACGACATCTATTAGAACGGGTTGTCAAATCTCCATCCAATTTCTTAGAATGCAAGATCTATACCTTTTTCACGCCGAAACTACCCAAACTCTGTGAAGACCAGGAGATGGCTTACCAATGGGAAGATTTCAACCAAGCCTTACGTACAATGACGTTAATTCACACATTGTACCTTTTCGGGGTCCAGACCTGACTCAACCTTTGTAAAGGGGTGTTCATAAATTCTTGCCATCGAAACATATGTAAAATATCTGCCAGGATACAAAAAAACATTATCATGCAGACCAATTGTCTGTCTAGAACAGGTACCAGTCTCATAATTCTCTGCCTTCAGGCAGGAATGCAATGCGTGGTTAAGGGCAAATCATCTGACGTTACCTATGTTTCTCCTCCAGACAGCCATGTAGAGGTGGGTCAACTCTGGTTGATTTTACAATCACACCGATGACTCCCGCTCCAAATCCAATAGTCAGAAACACCAGGATTTGAAGTAGTTTCCTCATGGACATAGGGCTTCAAGTCTAGCGTCCTAACCACTTGTCTAGGACGGCTTAATAGCAACAATAAATTCATTTATTTTTTTCAAAATCGAGTTTATTTGACGGTCTTTAACATCTTCTTTCTTAATCGCGTAAACCTAAATTATACATAAGATTTATTTATTTCCATCTATAAGAATAAAGGTTTTAAAAAATGTTTCATGGTTTTTTTCCATTTTCTCCCCTACAAACATCGGATCATGTTCCTAAAAAGCATAGCAAGGACATTAGTTCCTACTTCTAATAATCCCTTCTTGTAAATATCCTCATGACAGGAAATTTGGAAACCACTTTCCTAGATGGGTTGAATCATATACAAATATTCAAAATGCAAAAGTAGGACATCTATTTAGGAGTCCAACCAATCAAAAAACATAACTAGAATACCTAGGACTTCTTATATTTATTATATCGTCTGTTTGTACTCCGCTTTAAAACAGTTAACGGAAATTTTCTTAAAGCAGTTAACAGTTAACGGAAAATATTTTGATTTTAAATAGTTTTAAAACAGTTAATGGAAAATATTTCGGTTCCTAATCGTAAAGCATCTGTCCCTCAAATATGAATTCCAAAATATATATGAAAGTTTTATTCACCTAGCTAAGCCACTTTCTACAATTTTGAACCCTCTTTATCCATCATATTACAAAATAAATAGAAAAAAACGAAATAAATATCAGGTGCGGGCTCATCCACATTAATTTTCATTTGAAGGGCGGGGGGTAGAGGGTGTTGGTACAATAAAACTTTTCAGGTGGAAAAGGCAATAGTAATGACAAAATATTTGACAATCTGAATAAGAAGTGCCTAGAAATTCGAGAAAATTTGGGAGCTCAGACCGGATCTTGAACCCCCTCCTCACTATATCAGTCCCTGGGTAGACACAGAGTATGCATGTATCATCGCAAGGAATACAAAATGTGGGCCATACCTGTGATACACTGGTAATAAAATAACAAAAGAAAACGTCTCAAACCTCAAACTTTGATCCATAGACGACTTCTTTTTCAGTTTTTGAATAGAGGAGTCAATTCTACTGAAAAAGTCATCTGCATTTTCATTATTAATACTACTATTCTTAGCATCCGGAATCATAACAAGGTCGCTTTCACTATCCTCAGAATTACTTGTGCTGTTTAAACTATTTGGCATTTTGTCACTTCCTTGTCTAATGGGTATTCTTAAAATTGTTTTCTGCCTCACACATGAACTGTCATTACTCCACAGTTGGTTATACCTCTTGATGTCTTCCATCTGAAAAAAAAACTAATCAAAAACAATTTAGTTAGAATTTCTAACTGAAGACTAACAATTTATTGAAAAAGAGAAGAGGTAAATGTGTATAGTAATATCCATTTTTTTACTTAAACAAACTCTTTGGTGTGTAAGTAACTTAACCCATTTAACTCAATCCTCTTTCAGTTCAACCTTTGTTAAACTAAACCCTGTAGCGCCATTCATCTAACCTAACCAGTTGCTGGAGTTGAGTTGAATAGGGAATGAATTAAGATTGTGTTAAACGAAGGTTGAATTGCATGGGGTTACGTTGAATAAGGATTCAGTTGCATCTAGGTTGAGTAAAATAGGAGTTGAATTAAATGGAAACCGTTTTTTCTTTTTGGTTGAACCTAATTTTTATGCATGAAACTGTGATTTGTCTCACACAAGATTTATCAGTGCTCAACAATTGGTTATATCTTTTGGTGCTTTCCACTGGAAGTAAATGATAAAACCTAAACAAATGATATTGAAATTAGAACTGAAACATTCAATCAACAACTTAACTTTAAAACAAAGCAATAAATAGGTTAATTATTAGCAATCGATATTTTTTTCTTATATAAGATTTTTTTTTTGTTAAAAAAATTCTTTAAATCAGCTTTGGCGCAACACACAAAATTATTTCAAAACTGGTTAGTCTTTTTGAAGTCTTGCATCTGAGACAGAAGCAAAGAAATTAAATTTAATCTAAAGATTTACGTAAGCAATTAAATTTAAAAACAAAGATATAGAACTAATTTTATTTGAACGAATGCCCAAAATTAACTGCTAATTAATTTATTTAAAAAACGACGCAAGTAAAAATCAGAACAATGAAACAAAATTAAGTCAAATAACATCTAAAGATACAACAAAATATCATGTTATACAAAAGCACAGGTATTATCATTCAAACCTATATGAAAAATATCAATAGCCAAGACTGCATCCAGGGGGAGACTTAGGGGGTATTAATTACCCCCGAATTTTCTCCAAATTCTTAAAAACAAAACAAAAATACATAGGAACAAATCTTGACACGTTTTGTAAAGCTTTTCCCCACGCGTTTTGTAAAGGTAAGAGCTTGAATCCTCTACATAGAGTACTCTTACATGATGAAACTGATGATGGGATTTCCTCCCTTTTTCGAGAATCTGGCCAATTTTCTCATGCTTGTTTTTTTAAGCATTTCGGTTACTATTGGTCCGAGTCATTCCTTACTTACAGTTCGTTACTTGATAATCCAAAACAAACGTGTTTCATAGACGCGATGGAAGGACCAGTAAAAACTCTAATAACTTATATAGACCTCAACGAATACGAAGCTTATCTGTGTTTGTAGGTCAATGCCATATTAGGAAAAGGACCATAAATAACTAGGCCAACCATAAGGATCCTTGAGCTTCTTAAATCAGCTACATAAAGACACTTGAGTTTTGTCCTGGGCAGCCTTCTCATTCGTAAACTTACAGATAAGAACAGTGGGTGGGATGAAGTTTTTGGTGACAAAGAAGTTCAAAACAACAAATTCAGCGTCGGCTGGATTGACAACAGACCGATATTTGCATAGCCCTTAAGTAGAGGAGCAGCATCAGTCTGTAATTTAATGAGAAATGTCCCATCCAGAGCGCATTGTTGGTAAACAACAACCGACTCAAGTTAATACCGTCCAAAGAAAAAACCACCCGATAAATATCGAGCTACACTACACTTTGACGAGCCGAGAAGTATCTGGGTAAGAATGGAACCTTAACACTTTCGTAAACTTACAGATAAGAACAGTAGATGGGATGAGGTTTTTGGTGATAAAGAAGTTCAAAACAACAAACTCAGCGTCGGCTGGATTGACAACAGACCGATTTTTGCATAGCCCTTGAGTAGAGGAGCAGTATCAGTCTGTAATTTAATGAGAAATGTCCCATCCAGAGCGCATTGTTGGTAAACAACAACCGACTCAAGTTAATACCGTCCAAAGAAAAAACCACCCGATAAATATCGAGCTACACTACACTTTGACGAGCCGAGAAGTATCTGGGTAAGAATGGAACCTTAACACTTTCGTAAACTTACAGATAAGAACAGTAGATGGGATGAGGTTTTTGGTGATAAAGAAGTTCAAAACAACAAACTCAGCGTCGGCTGGATTGACAACAGACCGATTTTTGCATAGCCCTTGAGTAGAGGAGCAGTATCAGTCTGTAGTTTAATGAGAAATGTCCCATCCAGAGCGCATCGCTGGTAATCAACAACTGACTCAAGTTAATGCCGTCCACAGAAAAAACCACCCGATAAATATCGAGCTACACTACACTTTGACGAGCCGAGAAGTATCTGGGAAAGAATGGAACCTTGACACGGGCCATGATACAGCACAACCACCGACGAAAGTAAAATATCAGAGAATTTAACACAACTAGAGCAATAGAATATCAAAACTATAATATTGCAGCAACAGTGTTAACAACTTGACCCAGAAAAATTCAAATAGCCGGTGGGTGGATTATTGAACCATATGTGGTGGAGACGCCAACGTTATACAATACACAAAGCGTCCACGTTGGGGGGCTTTAGCCCACAATGTGGGATACTAATACTGATAACACTAATACTGATAAATATCCAAAGATAATATTGAAAAACCAAATCTTAAAACAAATGCAAAAACAATACAAAGACCCTCTCAAAGTAACAGTAAAATGGTAACTGAATAAAAATACAATACAAAATGGCAATTCAGTCTTTCAATGTATATATTGCTTCCTAGATAATATATTATCATAGATTCTGTTAGGTTGCATAATATGATTTTGTTGACTGACATAAAAACAATCAGAATTAATAAGGTCAACACAAATGGGGCATAGATAGATTTCTCTAGCATCCAACTATATTTATATAAAGAAGCTTTAGCTTCTTTAGTCAAAAGAAGACAAACAAAACACCATCATTCTAATTTCCATTTTTTTCTTATATGTGTTTTTCTTGCTTTTGTAGAAGTCGGAAAAAAGTTCCGGGGGCTCCAAAAATTACCTACCAGGGATACGGCCCTGGTGACACCATGACAGGTCTACAACTCGAAACAAGGTTTTTGGTCTTTCCTTTTTTCAAAATGTTTGAAACCCTGTATAATGTCAGGACCATAGGCCTACTTAGATCAAGACGCGTCTGGAACAGCAATGTGAACATCCTACATTACATTTGGAACATCCTACATGATTCTTATTATAACTACAATCAAATCTGCAATATTACTAGTCATTGACAAACAATCAAAGAACAGCTTCCCATAATATTGTTATTCGCCTAGTTGTCTATAGCATTTTAGGTAACAAATGACTGAACAAGTATTTATGGTTATCTTTTATAGATTACATGTAGCAAAGTCGGTGTTATTCCAATATGTTGGGTGAGGTATGCTCGAACGCACTGTAAGATCTGATGTTTGCCTGAACGCACTGTTAGATTTTGCCAAGCAAAAACGTGGAAGTGATGTGTAAATTTGAAATCGAACCGGTATGTCTAACTGGAAGTGAAATTCTACTAGGTTTTTCTAGCCAATTACATAATTCAAAAAGTTAGTATTTTTATTTTTCCTCTATAAAAAATCGATTGTATGTCTGTCTTGCTTTATGTTCGCTGAATTTATAGCTCAGCTATTCAAAGCAGGCAAATTTTACGCAGAAAAATTTTTGACCCTAAAAAGTGGGGGATGTTAAAAAATTCAACTATAAAAAAAGAATGAAAAATGATGTTTACATATAGAATGTGTCAATATTAATAGTGCATGCACGAAACAGAGCGCCAGAAAAACACCTTTACCAGTACGCAAACAGTTTTTTTTTTATCCTGAACTCAATTTTTTTCAACTAAAACAAGAAATACCTTTTCAGTTTAGTCTTCAAATGAACAAAATATTTGTCCATCTGAAGACATTGTTCCATTGGGTGAGCCTAAAATCTGCCTGCCAAAGCAGAATTAAAATTTTGTCAAAAGCTAATATTGATTTTAGGCAAAGAGGCACTGATTAGGGCGGGGCCGTTTTGGAACGCTAGCTTTCGAAAATAATACCTTTTTTATGGCAGTTGGTATTAACCAAGTGACATATTGCAATCGCAAATTCTGTTGGTCTATCCGATCCCGGTTTTGCTACTTTAGGCACTTCCAGGTAAGCTAGGACGATGAAATTTGGCAGGCGTACCAGGGACCGGAACAAATTAAATTAGAAATAGTCGTTTTCCCGATTTGACCATCTGGGGGAGGGAGTGGGGGGCCCTTTAATTCGAAAAAATTGAGGTATTTTTAACTTACGAACGGTTGATCAGATCTTAATGAAATTTGATTTTTGGAAGGATATCGTGTCTCAGAGCTGTTATTTTAAATCCCAATCAGATCTGGTGACATTGGGGGGGGGAGTTGGGAGGGGGAAACCTAAAATCTTGGAAAACACTTAGAGTGGAGGGATCGGGATGAAACTTAGTGGGAAAAATAAGCACAAGTCCTAGATACATGATTAACATAACCGGAACAGATCCGCTCTCTTTGGGGTAGTTAGGGGGTGGGGGTTAATTCTGAAAAATTAGAAAAAATGCGGTATTTTTCACTTACGAAGGAGTGATCGGATCTTCATGAAACTTCATATTTAGAAGGACCTGGTAACTCAGATCTCTTATTTTAAATCTCAGCCGGATCCAGCGTAATTAGGGGGGGCAGTTGGGGGGACCGGAAATCTTAGAAAATACTTAAAGCGGTGAGATCAGGATGAAACTGGATGGGAAGAATAAAAACCTGTCTAACATACGTGACTGGCATAACCGGACCGGATCTGCTCTCTTTGGTGGAGTTGGGGGGTGGGGGGGGGGGGGTAATTTTGAAAATGGAGGTATTTGTAACTTACGAAAGGGTGACCAGGTCTTAATAAAAATTGATATTTAGAAGGATCTTGTGCTTTAAAGCACTAATTTGAAATTCCGACCAGATCCTGTGACACTGGGGGGGTTGGAGGGGGAAACCGGAATTCTTGGAAAACGGGTAAATTGGGGTATTTTTATCTTACGAATAGGTGATCGGATCTTAATGAAATTTGATATTTAGAAGGAATTCATGTCTCAGAGCTCTTATTTCAATTCCCGACTAGATCTTTGACATTGGGGGGTTGGAGGGGGAAATCTGGGAAAACACTTGGAGTGGAGGAATCGGGATGAAGCTTGGTGGATAGAATAAGCAAATGTCCTTAATACGTGATTGACGGAACCGTACTGGATTCGCTCTCTTTGGGGAGTTGGGCGCAGGGGTTCAGTGATTTGGCGAGTCAGGTGCTTCTGGACGTGCTAGGACGATGAAAATCGGTAGGCGTGTCAGGGACCTGCACAAATTGATTTGATAAAGTCGTTTTCCTAGATTCGACCATCTGGGGGGCTAAAGGGAGAGGAAAAATTAGAAAAAATTAGGTATTTATAACTTACGAGTGGGTGATCGGATCTTAATGAATTTTGACATTTAGAAGCACATCGTGTCTCAGAGCTTTTAATTTAAATCCTGACCGGCACTAAGCATCATATTTTCCTTTTAAATCAATCTACTGATTCATAGAATTTTGTTAGAGCTCATACCATATGATCTCTTGGCTCTTAGCTCTTCTTGCCTCGTCACAAGTGCCATATGAGCTCTTAGCTCTTGTTATTATTTTTGATAGAAAAAAAAACACCATTGGAAAATACTTTTTTTGTGTCTTTATTTAAAAAATCACCTCCTAAACTTTCATAAGTCAGCACACCTGTTTAGGCTTCTTGATTGAAAGATTGATAGTCTTCTTGAAAGTGAGTATGGACAGGCAGAAAAATTTAACAAATTCTACAAAAACTTTGTCACACAATGATTTACTACATTGGTTTTAAAGTTGAATTGAAATACTACAAACAAAGAGTAGGCTAGAATAAAAAAGGTCTAGAGTACTAGCCCAATCACATACACCACACTAATCAATACAAATCCCCTGAAGTTTTGTTAAGGTTCTAAAGAGCTTTAATTGAGGCTCTAAAGGAATCCACACATGGTGAAATACGGCTCTTATTGTATATCATCTGAATTTACTGATTGTATATAAAGTGATAATGATATCATCATTGTTTATAGCAGGTATATCAGATGTAAATATGGCACTAGGCCCACGGCCAAAATTATCAGATAAATGTCCTTATTCTTCTATATATAAATTACTTTCATTTGTGCTTTAAATGTATTAATTTTTCCAGCTTAAATATGACCAAGAAAACACATTGGCTTCCAAATTAACTTTTAGACAGTCACAGATAAATGCTCCTCTGATTGGCTGGTGGCAAGCAAGAGAGGGGTGGCTTTACTTTTTCTGTGTTTATTAAATTATTATATTATATTATAAACATTATAAATGACTCAAACTTTGAAGAGTTTGCCAAAGATCACCATGACACTTCAACGTCATCACTGAGGGATGACTAGGCAACATGTCTCAAACTGGAATTACCAGAACGAGCCTTCGGGTGCACCTTTGAGGCTGTAGCTACCACCTAATGATGATAGATTCAAGGTGCTTGGACTTGAAAACAGGTCTGTAAATATGAATCGGGAATAATTTGTCTAGGTGCTATGGGAACTTAGGAGTGGGTTAATTTCCATGTAAGTCTTTCTACCATAATATATACAGCTTGGTAACACCAAGTTGCTGAAAAAAAAAAAAAAAGTTATTGGTTGGGGGAATAAAACAACAGATAATGCTGATTTATCTTCACTATTATTTTTTTCGTTAGATTTGCAACATTACTCCAACACTTGTGGAATCTTTCCTTTGACAAAGTACATTAACAACTAATTATTGATTTGGAAACTCGAAATGAAGTCAGATTCCCTTCACCCTTGCCATATATTTTGCCAGCTGTCAAAGCCTTCCTTCCCTGCACTATCCTTTAGCTTAACATTGAAAAGATGAGAAAACTCCAGCCATGATATATTCTTAGCTGGACAATCTTCAAGAGGATGTCTTCTAGTTTCAAGGGTCATCATGCAAATGTGGCACTAAGAGAACCACCTGCAGGGTTCATCATCAGGGGCCTGAAGGGGTTATCATCAGGGAGATTGAAGTATCCATGCCTATTGTTGACGTTTCAGTTGAAGTTGGTTTTCCCCACGGGTGGCCCCACTGGGTCCAGGTGTGGGTGCAATGGTCATCCTGCTTTTTCATGTTTTTATGGAAGAAGCAAAATAAGGTTTCCAGTTTTCCAGGGGAACAGTTTCGTTTGCAAATATTAAAATTTCGCTGGAAATAAACACTGACCCATACTCGGTCCTTCTAATTTGTGCAAGATGCTTCCCAAAATTTCCAATTCCTGCTATGGCTTCAGTTAACATTTTTATCTCCTACTACCTTGGTCATAGTATATTTTTAGTCAGCACAGAATTGAACTTCGGGGAATCAGCAATTAAAGCTGGAAGACAGGATTAGAAGTTTAGCAGAAAATGAAAAGCAGATTATCATGAGATAATTGGACTATAGCCCCCCTCTGATTTTAGGAGGGGCCCCAAATCCCTAGTCACAATTTCCATAGGTTTGATTTGAAATGTGAAAAAGAATTGACATAATTGGTGCTATTTCTCGAAAATCTCAGAAGTTTATTTTCGAAGTAACATTTTACTGTTAAGATTAATCAAGATAATAGTTACTATTCCTGAATCAGCTACACAGTTAACTTTTCACTAACTAACCTTTTTTTTCAACACGTTTTTCAATTTTCGGTTGCATGGGCCTTGGTTCATTATTTATTAGGTTGCAGCTAAATGACAGTGAGTAAAATAGATGTTAATATCAATGGTACCATTTTAATAAGAAATTTAGTAGATAACTTACTAACCACGCAGCTGAGGTTCGATTACTTAATAATCTTTTTTTTTTCAGGTCAGAGGACTATTTAGTATATTTAGAATGATTAACATAACTATGTATAATTAGTGTAACAGTTGTACAATTAGGGCGAGTAGGTTAAAACAAAAGAAAAAAAAACAAAAATGTAATGTATAATGTAAAATTTAAAATGTAAAAAATGTAAATGTAAAATGTAAAAAATGTAAATGTAAAATGTAAAAAATGTAATTGTAAAATGTAAAAAATGTAAATGTAAAATGTAAAAAATGTAAATGCAAAAAATGTAAACGTAAAATGTAAAAAATGTAAATGTAAAATGTAAAAAATGTAAATGTAAAAAATTTAAATGTAAAATGTAAAAAATGTAAATGTAAAATGTAATGTAAGCTACCTACAAAGCAGGAAAGAAGGAATTGTAGTTTTTCACAAAGAAAATTCGGACAAGTATCCAAATTCCTTTAGACAATAATTTTGTTATTAAAATTACTTATCTGGAAGAATTTTGGGGGGAATTAGGTGACTTGAATAGATTGATACAAGGGTAACAAATGCATCTATTGATTCAAAAGGATAAGGTGAAACAATCAACCAAAAACTGGAGCTATGTAAGACAAATTCAGAAAAAAAATAAGTTTGAAATGTTTCCGTTTTTTTATTTTTTTTTGTCCAGGTAAGATAGAAGCAAACGCAATCAATTAGTTGAACATATTGATTTTCTTGTTGAATATACGTATTAATTCTTTGACAAACCAAAACAGCTAGTGCATCCCAACAATCAAACTGAAGGATGATTTAGCTTCTTCTTTGTGAATAAAATAGGTAAATAATAATAGGTACAAAAACTTGTGAAAATACTTACAGTACAATCATATTTTAATGACAATCCCTGGAGTGTGTCCCTTTCTGTCACTATATGGTCAATAAACTCAACATGTTCATAGTCTCGATTATACAATCGGGGGAACTGATTGCTGCTACAGCTTAAATCCCCAGTTGTGCCATAGACTTTAATAGACTTGAGACACAGGATACCTCTTTTCTCTGCTTCGTCCTCTTCCATTTTAGCTAAAACGTCAAACATGAAGCTTGTGTAATAAAAATAACAGAACTGTAGACACAGGTACACTTATATTACACCCTTGGGGTGGGAGGCCAGAGAACTTTTCCTAGGGAGGTAAAAAAAAAACAGAAAAAACACATCCATAGGCTTTTTATTTCATCTAGTCCAAGGGCTTACCCCTCCCCTCCCTTGAAAGTATTGAAAATGGTAGCCTAAAAAGGCATCTTTTTCTACTTTGTATCTAAAAATGTATCTACTTTATTTTCTACTGCTATTCTATAAGTATCGAATCAAAAGGTTTAGAAATGAGACAAAAATTCAATAAAAGGATTAAATATCACATGAATATTATCTTCAAAAGTTTAAATTCCTGAATCAGGACCCTTTACCTTTCTACTTTCTAGGTTCCCAAATTGGCATTATGATCACACTTTGATGAAAAATAACATATAGTAAAAAGAAGCAACCATCAGACTTTCTCTCTAATGTCTTTTCAAAGGTAGTAATCACTACAATTTCTATTCTAACCAAGCTCTTCAGCCCTAAGGGCAGAAATAGTCCAAGGCTAAATGCAAAACTTTGCTGCTTTTGCAGGTTTGTTTTTATTTTTCATAAAGCTGAGTAAGATAATAAACAAACTAAACATCAGTAGACTTTTGTGTATGGCTTAGGGTTATGCATGACTCATTACCTAGTGCACAATTGTAACATCCCTTATTAATATATTCAGAATGAGAACAGAATGGTATATCTTATTATGCTTGATTTCTGTCCTACAAGTACCCTTAACAAAAAAAAGCATAACCACAAAATCAGTAAACGCCTAAATAGTGCCTAAGGCTGCATCTGACCTCACTAGGGGGCTAAAACACAATAATAGTTGCTTGACAGACAATTATACCCAAGGCCCCTTAATGGGTTTGATATACACTTAGGCTATGCATAGATTTTGTATTAACTTTTGTACGTGATTCTCATCAACAGTTAACTTGTAATGCCAGATAAACCAGTGCAAAAAAAAGAAAAACAGAATCACCAAGGTTGTGTATCAAACCAGCAGCTATAACTGACCTGATTAGGGAAAGGGGTTCCTAAAATTTTTCATATAGTCGTTTAGAGCTGACCCAACTCTGGCTAAACTTACAGAGTCAAATGAATTCAATGCCAAACTACGTCTGTTTCTGGAACTTAGATCCTATTTTTTGTTGCAAGTTCACAGGGAACATAAATCATATACAAATTAATTTCTTGACCTGGTTATGATGTTTTGCTGCTTCACTAAAAAAGGAAGTTATCTCCTGCATGCATCAATAACCCACTAGTGCAACATGCATTGTGATTGCAAGTACTTGCAACTGAGACTACTAATTACTTTGACTGCAACTAACTATGATTGTGAATACTTACAAGTGCAACTTATACCACTTTTACTTGTGACTGGGCTAGTTAGGGTTTCCATACTATAATCTAGAAAAATCTGGTTTCTATATATTTAAACAGAAGTTACCCTAACATTCTAGCTTAGTTAAATACAATTATTCTGCTTCACAATACTTGCCTTAGATTGAATATATTCATAATCATCTATGTGTGATTTAGATAATTTACTCTAAGCTTAAAATCCCATGTCTGAAATTAGGCAGTATTAGCCATGTTACTCTCAAGCTTAAAGCATGTTCATAAAAAGGACACAATCTAGACTAGTGACTCAACAGAAGAATACATACAAGGGGTTCATAAAATATAATTAGCAACTATCAGATTCCTTGTTTAAAACTCTTTTCAGATGTCATATTAGCATTTTGACAATTGCAAAGAACCCCTAAGGTTGCATTTATAGTCTTAAATAAAATATCTCTTTATTGTTTATCATCTCAAGATGAACCAAATCTTCCTAATTATGACATATTTACTGCATTTTGGATCTGTGAAATTTACCATACCTAAGTGATTTTAATGAAATTGTTATTATTTTATTGATTTTTTTTTTAGTTTGTGTATATTCTAGGGCTATATCTAGGACCATCAGGGGGGGGGGCTCTTGTCAGGACAGTATAGAAAACAGTGAGACCAGGCACCTTTAGGTTGACCTATTATTTGCCAGGCTTGTGGCTCCTTCTACTTGGATGTGGGCTTTAGCAAGGAGTTCATTGGTTTTGTTTTCCACTTAGTAGGGGGCTTCCTCTGGGAGACTTCCATCCATGCAGGATGAGTTCAAAGAGCAAACACAATCTGTGTTGGTGCAACATGTAGGACTGAAGCATTGTGAATATGAATTTTAGTATGGTGGTCTATATTTGGTTTTTGCTATTTGTTATTCAGCCTTCTGACAGCTGCTGGTGCTTTGGCTATTTGGGATGCAAGTTTTTATTAATCAAACCATCCCTTGACAGTGTGAATTCCAGGTAACTGAAATTTTCAACCAGATCTATTGAGTTGCTCCAGATGTTGAGTTCCTTTAAAGTTGATAGTGAGGTGGAGGGCTTGATGGGCATAACTTTGGTTTTCTGCCAGTTGATCTGCAGACCAACTTTTGAAGTATTGTTCTGAAAGCACATGGAGAGCTTTAATGAGTCTTTTGATGATGTCACTAGTTAATGCAAGATCATCAACAAAGTCAGGATCAGTAAGCATACAGTTCCAAACTGGAGACCAAATCTAAGGCAGTTTGTTGTTCAAGTCATAATGTGGTGTATCATGCAGTTGAGGGGCCCAGGAGCCACAATAAAACCTTGGTGGACACCTGTCTTCAATGATAAAGTGGTACCACATCTTCCATTGAGTTACATGCAGCTCCAATCCACAATATAGCTTTTCAAAAAGTGAGCAATATTTATGGGGTAGCCCTCTGGTTCTTGGTATCAGCAAGAGCAAATGATAATCCATAGAACCAAAGCTGCTTTGAAGCCTATGCTTTTTGGTGGAACTTTTGTGTCTTCTCAATCAACTGGTGTGTAGTTAAGATTTGAATTATTGTTGACCTGCCATCTATGAATCTTGCTTGCTGAGCTCTTATATTTCTATGTAGCAAGGCAGAGCATCTATCCATTAGTGTCATTGCAAAAAGTTTACTGGAAACAGAGAGAGGCATAATTCCATGATAATTAGAGCAAATTTTGCAACTGCCCTTTCATTTCCAAAGTGGCAAAATGATGAGAGCCAGCCAATCTTTTGATACATGTTCTGTTACCAATACAACTGAGAAGATAAACTGAATGCACAGTATCATTGTTGTACCACAGTACTTGAAGAGTTCTGCAGAAATACAGCTGATCCTATCCAATGACTTGATTATTTTTTAGACATTTTACAACATTTTGGATCTCATTTGGAGACACCATCTGTTGGTTAAAGATGATAAATCCTAGTGTGCCTATAAGAGAGCAAGAAATGTTACAAAAAACTCTCTGCAATCATGCACTGAATCAGTAGAGTCATCTGTCATTGATTCCCTGAAAAGCTGCCCAAAAAGATATTGGAAATATGTAAATAGGGGCAATAATGATTAGTCACCATCATCTATGATCTTCAGTGGTCTAGTCACTGGTGAATCTGTTTATTAAGATAGGGGAAAGGCAGCAGCTATTTTTACTGAAACTTTGTCATTCTTCGTAAATCCTGCTGCTCATGTGCAATGTAATTCCATAGCAGTAGTTCTTTTACTGGAAAATAAGTTGTAGTTTGATGATTCTGACATTGTACCTAAACAGGTTGAAAAGATCATTCAGAATCTTTCCATTGATATAGCCCATAATATTGATAGTGTTTCAAATGTTGTCATATGTGAATTCGCCTTGCTTAGCCAGTCCTCTTGCTTCTCTTTTTAACCTTTGTTTACTCTGGTAAATGCCCTGTTGCATGGAAAAAAGCAGCAGGAAAAAGGGTGAATTAAGGTCAGAGTTCACTAATTATTGTTCTATTTCAAACACTTCAAATCTTTCTAGGATTACGGAAAAGGTAATTGTTGATTGGGTCCAGAATCATTTAAAAAAAAATATATTTGGCATGTAGCACAGCATAGTTTCAGGAAAAATAGGTCTTATCATACTCAGTCAATGGAATTAATTAATGATTTTCAAACAATGTCTGACTTAGCTCAAAAGTTTGTGTTTGTGTTAATTTTTGTAAGATATTTGAAAAGGTTTCAATACCTCTACTGCAGAAAAAATGCCAAAATTATGGGACAGGATTAAGAGCTATGGCTTAGATTACAGATTTCCTCACAAGAGGTCATGGAATGTTAGGATTGGCAAGGGATTATCTAACCAGTGTAGTGTTTTGAGTTGAGTCTCTCAGGGTAGTTGTATGGGACAAGTCTTGTATTACATTTTTATAAATGATTTGCCACAGGTAATTCAACATAGCAAAATCAAAACGTTTGAAGATAACGTAAAGCCTTATAGGAGAATACCTTTGCTAGTTGACATGGCTCTTGTATGGGATGATTTAAAGGCATTGATTAATTGGTGTAATTTAAACTCAATGTTTATTAATTAGGAAAATGAAATGTAGTGAATTATTTAGTGAATGGAGTAGCATACCAGCATTCCATTGGTGATGTAGTGAAAAGTTTGGTTGTTTCTATTATGGACCTTGGTAGTTTTGGCAACCAATTGAGTTTTGATAAATAGGCATTAGTTGTATCATGTAAAGCAAACTAGTTTGCTTTGTATAAAACGAATTTTTAGAAGGTTTAACCTGCATAGCTTTATCACACTGCATAAGACAACTACAGAACCAATAGTTGAATACTACATATCTGTGTGGTAGCCAACAAGAAAATCTGATTCACAGTTAATTGAAGAAATGCTAAGTGTAGGCTAAGGTGTTTGGGCCTATTATCTCTACAATTCAGGAGAGATAGATTTGACCAAGTTAATACATCTTGAATTATTAAAGGTATTGACAATCTATCTTTTAGTAACTTCTTTAGCTTGGCCATTATTTGCCTGCATGGCAGAACTCATTGAAATTGTACCAGAAAAAGGTTTTAAGAAAGGTTGGACAAGGTTCTTATGTAAATTGGTAAATTAAATCATGTAGCATGTTACCTGACCATGTCATTTCAAGAATTAATGCTATAGCTTTTAAAACAGCTTTGGTTAGAACTTCTTTTTATGAAGAACACTATATAGAGCTGTAATGTTTATGGTATGGTATTTGTAAGATCTGTTCTGCTCAAAATGAGTTTCTTGAATTTGTTACTTTGTGTATTTGCTTATTTTTGTAATGTCCTAAATCCATGGAGTTTATTTGTTATTGTGGTGCTTATCAATACCCAGGGGTCCAATTCTTGTTTATTGTCACTTTGTAGAGAGACAAGCCTATGGCTTACTCTGTTTTTGTTTTTGTTTTTTGTTTAAAAAGAAAAATAAAGGCTGCAGATGGTTACACTACAAGGTCAGAAGTCACCTTGGGTGTGGTGATGGCTGCTTAAATTAGGTCTGGGTCAGGATGTACTCACTGCCTTAGTATTCAGAGGAAACTTCCCCCTTTAGATCCAAGTTTGTCCACCCAAAACTTCTATTTGCCCCCCCCCCCCAGCTGATATTTAGCTTCTGCAAAAAAATTTGTCAAAATTAAGATTAGTCATTATAATTCAACTATCCAGAGAAACAGGCCAGTTCTCTTTTGTGTATCTTTGCCTTTATGGTAGTATATGACTCATTTTCAGTTTTAACTATCATTGTCATTTGATTTGGAAAAAATTGGCTCTGACTTTGCCCTCACCCAGGATTTTGACGAAATTATGTCACTTCTTATTAGAAGCATATTGAAGATTTTTAGCTTTCTGATCAATAAAGATCTTAATATCCCTGTACATTAAACTATAGTTTATGCCATTGAGATGTCTGTACTCTGTTATGTTCTTTGCTACATAGCCTTCAAATGCAGCTCAATTATGGAAAGGATATGCTGGGATATCCAGGTCAATTTATAGTGTTTCTTTCTCAATAGACTAGATTATGCAATGATAGTAGAGTATGTTGTCTATATATACATAAGAAAATACTTTTTAATTAGGACATCTGTCCAAGATTAGAGTACTGGCTGAGTATTAGGGTTCTTTCAACAGACTATTTTAGAATTTTAAAAGTTTTTCTCTGAATTTTACAGTTTTTCATTCCAAAAAAAAGAGACTAAAACACTACAATCATTTATATATATTCCTTAGAATCTTTAAACTCGTAGTTACTGTGAGCTGTTTTGAACCCTTTAGGGGCTCAAAATGCAAATTCCTCCAAAATCAATTATTGAATTATAAAAGAGCATAAAACAGGCATCAAGTGATATCCAACCTAAATCATGCAGTCAACAGCAGATTTGCCACATGCCAAATATAACTACAAAATCAGCAAAGTTTTGTTTTATCAGTTAGTTAGATTAAAAGTAATCAAAAGTTAGATTTTTTTTTAGCACTGAGGACGACTTAGCAGAGGTCCTTGTCAAAATATTTACTTGATTTTTGTCTTCACATTTTGCTACTGGCTGACAAAATTCTTGTTTTCTCAACTATTTGATTTTTTTTTTCTTCTTTAATTATATCTTTTCCTTTCTTGGTGTCTCATGAAACATTGAATTTTAAATATTATAGGAATGTGTTGATGCTTGTCTTAAGTTTAATATGGCTCTTTACTTTCCTTTGAAAAACTTCTGTTTTGGATAGTTGTGTTGTAATTAATGTTTATTAAGGGCTTATTTTGGGTTTATTTTGCTAATTTTAAATATATATTTATAAAACTATTGTATAAATATATATATATATATATATATATATATATATATATATATATATATCATATATACTATTACTTTTAAAAGAGCTATATATTCTAAATAAATGGTCTTTGTGATTCAGGGGTCATGCTTAAAGAATTAGAACAAAATTGAACTTTAATGTAAAGAGCAAGATAATGAAAAGAGAGACAACCCCCTCATATGCAGACTAATAATTGTTTGTTTTATGTTTTAATGTTGCTCCTTACTTTCAGCTGAAAAAAAACTTGTTTTTTATTTAATTACATTTAGGCTATTTGTTCTTGTGATGGTACAAACTTCTATATAAATGTATATGGTATAGTATTATATGTAAAAATATAAAACTATATATTTCTTATAACAATAAATTTTGCTAATTTTGATTTCCTCTCTGAAAACTTGCAAGAGAACTTTAACAGAGGCAATAATGGAAGTGTTTTCAAACAAAATGAAGTGGTGAGGGTTATTGTGCACATGTTGGGCCAAGGCAGAATACCAATATAGAAGATTTAGAAATGTTACTCGCCCCTTAAAATTTGAAAACTGGTATTTTTCAAATTTTTAAATCTCTTTCATAGGGTGGTATCCAGGAAATTTCCAGCAGGGAAGGGGTGTTAAAGAATTTTTTTTTTTTTAGGAAGGTTTATAAAAAAAAAACTTTATGAAATGCATGAAAGACTTGTTTATAATCATTTTGTTATGTTTTTACCAGTTGGAGAAAGGTTTTGGACAGGGGTTCATACCATCTAGCACTCCTAGATATGGCTTGTTTTTTCCTAACCTGTTTGAATTTAAAGAAAAAAGATTGATTAATTTTCTCACAGCCTCACTAAAATAAATGGTCTCCTCAATATATGAACTCCACATTAATTACTCTTTTGAATACTGGATGACACATGGAAAGGTAATTACAAGTGACATAACAATTCCCAAGGGAGCCAGAACAGCTTTCTGGGATCTGAAAGGAGCTTTTGATAAAGTTGTAAGGTATTTTAGCATTCTTATTTTTAATATATTTGTGAAAAATTTATAATGATAGAAATATTGTTAAAGACTGCTAATAAATCCATAGTTGTTCATAAGTTTTCTTTGTGTTTGTTGAATTCAGAGGTCCTGTCTTAGACAGTGTCAAATCATAAAATTTAGAGGGGTGTAAAATGTGTTTTGAAAATATAGCAGGGGGGGATTCATTTTCTTTTTCAAACAAAACACAACACAAAAAAAGGCATTTTCAAGGATAATATTTTAAAAACATCTAGAGGAGGAGTATGGGGTGGCTCCCTTGTCTCTCCTGTAATTGACACCACTGGTCTCAGATTTCTGTTTTGCCTCTCTTCAGGTTTCTAAAAATCATTATTGAGCCTTCTTGAACAAATGGATGTTCTCTACACCATTAGGATTTAAAAAATAGATGTTATTGACACACAAAAACATAGAAACTACCAAAGCTGTACCCAGGGGGTTGGCTACCAAGTTTTAACCCTGTCCCAAATTTTTTTTTGACTCTTTTTATTTGTTAATAAAAATTAACAAAAATACATGTAAACAAATTGTTCCTTTGTTTAGTACTTTTCTTTCACCCCTCCTCCCCCCAACAGAAACTTGGATATACCTTTGAAGACTCAAGAAATCTGAGTAAATAAAAACAAATCTGAAAAGTCAATAAGAGACAAAAAAGCAGGGTTACTATATTGTAAAAACTAATTCTTGAATAATAAATTGTTGAAGTTTTTATTTGGGCAACTCCCTGTTGTAGCACCATAGTAGGCTATTCATATATAGGTGGCACATTTGATATTATATCAATGTGACAAAAATTAAAAAGACCTCTTCTTTCATAAATAAATATTGAAAGTTTCCATAAATTAACATAAAAAAAATATATATGTATAAATAATTACAAGAAGAATTGCTAAGGATAACCTGTACTTAATTGTAATTATGAGTGAGAAACCCCTTAAGTTCAATTTTCTCATCTTTATTTACCCCTGCTTAAAAGTCTTTAGATAAAACTTGTCAAAATATTGTTATCTAAACTTGACCAAAGGGTTTGTTTAAATGCCCACATTCCAGTCTTAACTATACCATAAAAGGTGAGTAGCTTAAAAAACAGTGAAAAGTTAACTTTTTCTAAGGTAAGCAAGGACTTACACTTTTAATAGTAATATAGGATCAAATTTGACCAAAATATAAGCTGTAATGCACAAAAAGCTGCATTATATAGAGGAGGGATGGGGTATAGTTAGGGACCTCAAAATACTTTCCCAGGATGTACTTTTTCTGTAGACCTACCCCTGAAAATTTCAATTCCCTAACCCAACAACTTTCCAAGATAGCAAGAAGTCAATCAACTAGAATTTCACCAAAATCTTTTTATTACAGAAATGAAACATTGGAAATAGATCTTCTCCTTAAATGAATGACAAGAAAAGTGACCTGTTTACAGCTTCATAACTGTTGATCCTAATTTACAAAGTTTCAAAGATCTGCAAATACATTTCCTAAATTTAGAAAAAAATAAATTCATATGGCCTTAAATTTTACTCATGTAACAGGAATTGCATTCTAAGAACAAAACCAAAAGGAACTGAATGTTAAAATGGGCTATAGCTTGATGTTGTTCCAATAGGTCAGAATTCCAATAGGCATGGGTCTGCCAGGTATGCAAATTTCTAATATTTAGAAATCAATAGACAATTAGCAAACCAACTATCTTCCTAGAGTATATTTCTGGCCTTTGATTCATTCCCAAAGTTTTATTTTCCTAAACAGACCCCTTTCCAAGCTAACAAAAAGTAGCTTTTCTATAATTCTACCAAGGTTGGGGTCATTCACAGGGGTAAAAACTTTTCTGTAAAATACTCATCTTCATAGACTAAACAGTTGCAAACCTACCAGTTAATTTGTCGTCCTAGAAAAATAGAAGTAGCCTAGAAGCATCCTACGGCGGAAATTTTCTAGATTGTTAGGTAGAAACAAAATCTAAAATTAGATGGCGTGCTATAAGAGCTTTGCGCAAAACTCAGTTACTTAATTTTCATATAGTTGGATGTCCTGTGGTAGCACAGTGGATTGACCTTAGCTTAGTAATACGGGACCCAGAGATCGAATCACGCTGCAGGAATGCACTGCAGGGCCGACACAGGGACCTTAGTAGTCAAGAAGCGTCGTTAATTCTTAAATAATAATAATATAGTTGGTTGGTTTCATATAGTCAGACGTTGGAAAACGCTCAACATGTTCTATTTGATTGCATCCCAGGAGATAATGATTCCAGGAGATTAAGGAATTACTGCCATAAATTAAAGATCCCCCTAACTTTTTATGGTCTCACAAATTGCTCCCTGTCACATGAATTAGAAGCTATTACTTATAAGTTGATGATATCTATCCTGAAAAGACGCCATTTTTGCTACCAGCACGTTGCTTGCTATCAACCGGCAGATTTTTTTCTAGGAATATTGCCAGAAGCTTTCAATAATCAGTGAAGGTATTTTTGTAACGTCTAAGAGGTGAATGGACATCCTACTGATCCACATACCTCATAAACATAAGAAGAATATATAGACAGGTGCGTTGCAGAAAACACAATCCTATGCGTCTCCCGTATCGCCGCAGCGATGAAACCACAGAAAGTGTTCACATTAAAAATTTAGAAAGGCAAAGAAAAATTAAATTTTTTGAAATGCTGGAGATTCTGTTCAACCATACCTGTGAATTTTTTTTGTATATTACGAAGAAGAAGATAGAAAGTTAGTAAAAAGTTCAAATATTTGCTTTACAACTTATCGAAAAACATATCAAGGCTAAAACACAAACTTTTATTTTGAGTGGATTGTTTGCTTCGGTCATAGTTTGGTAGATAGCGTGCAATTAAAAACGTTCATTGCACTGGTTCACCACATACTTACCTGGCAAATTTGTCTCTCTTGAAATTTCATCCCAAACTTTTCGAATTATGGAAACTGATTGTAGTGGTGTTTGTGCTAGATATTTCCGCTTCTGTAAATTCTTTTCTTTATTTTCCTCTTTAGTACAAGACTCAAAAGATAGTAAGTAAGGTTTATTTTCCAAATCGTACTGAGAAGCTGACTGGTTTAGACAAAAGGTTGTTGGAAACAGCGTATCCGATGTTTGTCGCCTCGCCATGAATTGATCCGTTCGTTTTTTCGTTTTATTTTATTTGATGTTGTTATTGATTTTTGCTTTTGTATCATGTTTTGCTATACTTTTCACTGTATACCTTTTGATATAAGTAGTTTACTAATAAATATTAATACAGCATTAGAATTGACCTTCAGGCTATAAACACGAACCATTAATGAAGTGCTCTCATTAATTGTTGACTTTAAGTCACTTATATCTTCATATGATCCATCACTATTCGTCTTACTTTTAAAACCTCAAGAATAACCTGAACAGTGAAGTTTATTTCTATTTTTCAACTTTTAAGTAACTCGTGGGAATTAAAATTTCTTTATATACGGTTTTCCACTGAGTACAATTCATCAACAAGTTATTGCTAAATCCAAAAATCTATTGCAACATTTACAATAAGCTGAACGGAATGCAGCGTAAATTATCTTTGGCACTTAAACTAGTTATATACAACCACATAAAATGTAATTCTCTGTAACGTTTGACGGAAAAATTACCTATCTGCGCCAGGACCATTTATTTTGCTCGTTCGCACAAATGCTGACACAAAAGAAATGGCTTTTTCTTCTCTTCAAAGAGTTTTTAATCAAAAGATTATACCCCCTCTCCATCAAAAAGTAAGTACCCTAAAACTGATGTTTGCTCGTCTTTAAAACAAAGATCTCCAAGAACATAAAACTATGAAACAAATTAGATCAGGTCCGTAGGGTTCGTTTGGTCAAACTTTACTAGGGTGAATCTCTAATTTTTCATCGATTTTGAAGTAATTTAGACAATTTCTTGAGTAAACAGCCAATAAAGAAAATATTTTTGTCACGGAAAATCTGGATAATACGTTGCTAGAAAAAAGTAATTCCTTGCTATTATTAAAATATTTGAAGCAGATTCAGGGCATAACACAGTTCATTATACAGAAAATTAAACTTGATCACTATGAGAGCAGAGCTGACATAAGAAGCCTTGTAGAACCTGTAGAACCCTCGGGACCGATCGATGACGTAACATACTCTGCAGCGTTCCCCAGACATTACACCGCCACTGCCATAGTTACACTGTGACCCTACAGAATTTATATCACACCACCACCACCAGTGTACATAATCCAAATGCACCAGCGTTTGGCACTACGCCACTACTGCCACTACTGACGGATCTTGGTCAGGATATCGTAGTCAAGTGGTTCAGAGGGATCCATATGTTCTTTCCCAATTAATATTGTGACAACATGTGTCAACTGCTGAACCACAAAGATCTAGATTGTATAGGCATCAGCATTAGGTTTGAGATTTTGAAAAATTGACGTCCACTATTTTAGCCGAAAATAATCACACCCCTCTAATCAAGTAATTTTCTGGCCCCACCATAGTGAATTAAACTATCTCAATAGGTCTATGTATAAAAATTAGTACCATTGGTGCCTATTCATGGGAATTCGGTGTTGGCAAAAGTGTATTTTGCAAAGTCTAGAATGAAGGGGTGACTTTTCTCAAATGATTTAATAAAATGCCGGAAAAGTCATTTTTCAGTGATCTTACAAAAGAAAATTTTTAAAAGTCTGTAGACAAAATAGTTTTGAGGATATATGGACCCCAGCTGACCCCACTTGTTAACATCTAGGTTTATTTTTTATCATTGCTGAGATTAAAATTGAGCCTAATAGCATTCTTATCAGCCGGATATGCAGAGGCACCTAGTGAATTAGATTTTTATATTAAAGATGACTCTATTGTCAAAAGAATTTATGAAGAAAAGAATATTAATTTGACAGAAGACCGCGAGTTTGAAATAAGCTAATTTGTTCCTTGAAAAATGTCTGTTTCTGGAGATGAAGAGCAAATCGAAAAGACAATTGCAGAAGACATTGTTGTCACAAAGTATAAAATGGCTGCAGATATTGTTAATAGTATGAAAACTTCCATTTGTTAAAAACTGGCTAGTTTAGCTGCATTATCAATTTGGCCCCTATTTTGATAAGGAAAGTTCAGCACTGTTAGTTTAAATCTTAAGTTTTATGCCTAGGCTATACTTAATGTTAAGGTTTTGTTATAGGCTAGGGTAGAAATCTAATAGCCCAGGCTGTGAAGTGATTATCATCAGGCCCAGATTTTCCATTCACTTCTCTGGTAATCCATACAAATTACTCATGTAGCCTAGTTTTTGGCAGATTCTTAAGGAAACTTTCAAAACAATTAAAAGTATCCTTATATTCTATAAGGCTACTTATTTATGCTAGCCTAGGATATTTCTAAATGTCATGACTACTTTTCAGACAATGCACCTTTCCCAAACCAAGCCCATGATGGTTTCAGATGTTGAACAAACAAATAATGTGTAGGCTAAAAAATAAATAGGCTAGTGCAATTAGCCTAATATAGGCTTAAAGAATTTTCTATCAATCAGTTTAGGCTATTATTATATACATTTTTCAAGTAATGTGTATATTAACAGACTATTCAGGTAACTAAGAAACCAACTTACTGCTATATTCAGAATTACATCCTGAATCCAAATTTAACATTCATTTTTGTCAGAAATGAACTTTACCCTCAGCTGTCTATATACTAATTCAAGGTAGGCCTATATTCCAATTCAGGGCATATATTTGGAAATCAGGGAGAGGGGAGGTTAACTTCATTTCCGATAGAAAAAATGAATATGAAATTGAATTTGGATGAAATTCTGACTATAGAGGTAACCCCTGCCCTAATATGCAAATATATAACCTGAATAATAAGGGTTGAATATAAGGTGAATATAAGGGTGGGATAGAGCCTGAATATAAGGGTGTGGGCAAAGCTCATTTTTAATGCAAAATATGTGTTAAATTTGAATTGCAATTCTGACTATAGAGGTAAATTTATTTCTTTGCTACCTGAATATTTGGTATATATCATAACCTATGCAAATAGTTATAATATAAATAGGTGCCATTGGTTTGATTTTGTCTAACTTAGACTATATCAGAAAATATAGCCAAAATCCAGTTTTTTAGAGTATACTGCAGAAAAGCAGCCATTTTTCATTGAAGATTTGCCTTTTCACCAGCTTCCATCTTATTGGTATTTTACCTATCTCTAACAAGCTGTGTCCTTTTCTTATTTTCCCAATTTAGCCTACTTAGTTGTCAGAATTGTCTTTAATACAAAAATTTAATTTTGAAAAAATCTTTTCACAGCAGACATTTAAAGAAGTTTTTCACAGCAAATTTAAATGGTATCATTACAAACAAAAAGTCTTGAAATGTTAGATGATAATAATTATGATTTTATAGGGAATAATTAATACAGGTTTCAGACTTTTATTAATCTTATGCTGTTTTTGACTTTTTTTTGGTGACTACTGTTTGGGTCACTAATGACCATTGGTTTGGGGCAATTTGAAAATTACATGGCAATATTGTTTATATAGAAGCAAGTACTGTTGAAATTCCCAGTGTTTGCACTTTGCTATGGTATATATTTTTGCTCATATACAGATCAAAGTATCTATATTTAAGACAAAGCCATGTTTTCACCAAAGAATACCAGTTATTTTTACCTTTTAATAAATGCATGATTAGCCCTCACACAATCTGACACAAAAGACTATGCTTTGTTTATAAATCATGCTACATTTTTACTAAACACTTTTTGCTTCTTTTGGTTGGTTTTTAACAAGTCTGTGGAGTTAAAGTTTTAGTTTATTTTTGCTGAATAGAGTTGGAATAACAGCAATAATGTTAGACCCTTTGGAGTCAGAGTTATAGAAACACATAAAGGCTGGAGTCAAGCCAAATATTTTGTAGGCCAATCACAGTGAATAGGATTTATTTGCACCATAGTTCTACAGTACTACTATAGAAACAATTTATTCAATTATTTGCATCACTATAGAAACATATACATATAATATTTGCAAATACATTACCTTAAATCTCAGCTTGGAGTGATATAAGGATTTTCCATCCTTGTGATGCACAAAGAGATGAACAAAGATATGTTTAATGTAGGTTGTGGTTGTTGATCTAGACTCTTGTGGAGCACTCAGCAGCTTCCCAATTGTAAAGGAACTCCTGGGAGAGCCATTCCTTATCCAGGTGGGACTTGAACATGTCAGTTGAAGTTGCAGAAACTGTTTCTTCAGACAGCTGATTCTACAGATTGACGACTCTTAGGCTGAAAAAATGACTTCTGTGTCTACTCATGGAATGCTGCATAAGGAGCTTTATTGAATGTCCTCTAGTACCCGACTGCAAGGGCTGTGCAAAGAGACTGGGAAGGGTGTTTTTTACAAAGGATTTTTTTGGGTTGAAATAATATCACCCCTTTTTCTTTGTTATGTCAGTGTTGGCAGCTTCAAACAACATAGTCTTTCTTTGTATGGAAATTTGTCATTCTGCTAAGCAACTTCTTACCTTTTTTGAAAAAAGGGGCTGCCAATGACTTTCCAACCTCCAGTCATGGTGTACAAGCACCTTATATAACTTCATAAAAACTCTTGAGTGTTGGCTGGAGGTGGTTCTTTTTATGATACCAAGGAATTTATTTGCAGAATATGAAACAGAATTTGCATGGTTGCTAAACTTTAATTGGTGATCAACAATAGCCCCTAGATCTCTTTCATCAGAAACAGCAGAAAGGAAGTTGTCTCAAAGGAAATACTTATGATGCTTGTTGTGTTTGCCAAAATGGATGACATGGCATTTGTCAACATTAAAAGTAAGGAGCCACATGTTAGCCAATCTTCCTAGACTGTCAAGATCTGTTAAATTGATTGCTGGTCAGAGGGATTCGCCGCTTTTCCAACTAGTTTAGAGTCATCAACATAAAGGGTAATAAGATTTGAAAGAAGGGTGGCTAGATTGTTGACATAGAAGTTGATAAGTGTTGGTCCTAGAATAGTCCCCTGGGGCATGCCACTTAATGTAGTTGTGGGAGAAGAGAAATGAGGAGTGCCTTGTGAATAAAAAATTCTGACTGTCTGTGATCTTTCAGAGAGGAAACCCATAATCCACTGTGCAACACCTTCATTGACACCTGCAGCCTTCAGTTTGATTATGAGGAATTCATGACAAACCTTGTCAAATGCTTTGGAAAGATCAAGAAGAATCATGTCAACAGGAAGACCCTTATCAAACAGTGTAGTCACTAATTCACATGTTTGGATGGGGCTAGTATCCACAGATCTACCATATCTGAATCCATGTTGTGATGTGGAGAGGACGTTATTGACTTCAAGATGTTCAATTAGAGCTTTGTTAACAAATCTCTCAAGCACCTTAACAACTGCAGAAGTGATGCTTTTAGAACATAACATATAAAATGCAGAAAGATTGAAAAATTCTTAATAGATTGGCCAAGATGCCTCTTTTGTAATTTGCAGCAATTCTGGCAATACAGAATATAAGATCTATAAGATAAACATTAGCTATTAACATGGCTGCTGAAATTATATTTTTAAAAAATCACAAAACTATATAATTTTTAAATGTCTACCAGTTACAGAAGTTAAGTTTCTCATGTAGGCCTAGTATAAATATATTTGTTTGAAAATCCTACAGCTAACAACACTTAGGCCTATTCAGTAAACAACACAGCAGAGTGACTCACTGATACCAACTGCACTCATATGTGTACATGTGTGTATCCATCTAATTAATAGTGTGAGGATGTGTGCTTTTCTGTGCTTGTTTGCTGTATTGACTATCAAATGTGGCCTTTTCCTCCCAATATATTGGGAGTTTTTGAGCTGCTCTCTAATGATTTACTTCCATTGACAAGCTTTTAAGGCAATCCTTCACTATTATATAGAAATTATTAATTTATACTTTTGGAGAGTACCTGTTTGTAATTATAAATTATAATCATCTAGTTTTTCATAAGTGCTGGGAGTTTGAGTCAGAGTTCTTACTTCTTTGAAAGAAAATGTTAGGAGTCAGAGATAGAGTTAGAGCAACTATATTTAAAGTTTCAGGAGTTGGAATTGGGGTATTGAACATGTCTGGAGTTGGAGTTGCTTGTCAGTGGTAAAGTGGACTGATTCCTCAGCCCTAGTTTTTTTTAAAAATAAGTTACAACTTTGTAATTCACAGGTCAGTTATTTATTTGTTTATTTTAAACAAAAAATTTTAAAATTAAATTTAGTTTCAATCCATAAAAGGCTTGATTTTGATTTCTTACAAAAATTTACAATGTACATAGTTAATTAAAATACAAAAGGCAATATTTTGAGACTCAGCACCAAATTTTCATTGTGACTAAATTTTTTTTTTTGCATCAGGTAAAAAGCAGGAATACCTAAATCCAAGGGTAATTCAATTTGTATAAAATTCTTTCATTAAATTTGTTTTTCAAAGAACAAGAACTGATTAATGTTGGACAACTTTTATGTTTTTCAATTACAAACCAAAAACTTTCTGCATGTGTGATAAATTTCTGCAAAGATGGCAGCATAGTACACAAATTTATAATCAGTTTTGCAAATTTTGAAACTGGCAGGTAGGACTGTGACTAAGTTCCTATGACTAAGTTGCATGTTTACAATGGCTCCAAAAGACTCACAAACTGGTGGAATGATTCAGTTCATACCTTTGCTGGGAAGTCAGCCTGCCCCAATGCCCATTCATCATGGAATCAATTTCAACTGGAGGTCCCAAATTGGAATCAATACTCTCCTTATGTATATCCCTTTACTGAGTCCCCTCCCTGGGAAATGAGTCCACCAGGTTGTCAAGGTGTCAAGAACTTATCTTACTTAGTAAAAACCTGATTCCTAATTATGAGATCCAGACTGGTTTGGCTGAACAGATCTCAAAGGTGTACCCTAATCATAGATAAATATATACAGATAAACCTGTCTAGAGGGAGAGGGCTAGAGCAGGAGCTTGTATCCCATCCCTGAACTTGACCATCTATTCTCCTCTCCCATTGGGATCAGCTATCTTTTCTGCCAAATTATGTGCCATTTGCCTGGCCCAGGATGCACTTAAAAATCATAACATAGAATCCGAAAATATACTCTGTCTCTCTGACTCCAAATCAGCATTGTTATTGCTGCAAAATGTTAGTAAAATTGCCAATGACAAGGATTTACATAATATTAGAAGACAACTTCTTAATCTTAAGACTAAAGGCAATCATATTTATTTCCAACATGTTCCAAGTTATAAAGGCATCAAATATAATGACATGGTGGATTCTCTACCAGCAAAGGCTTCCATATTATCCCAGGTCCCTCCTCTGTCCTCAATTCACAAGATATTATCAGGCAAAGGTCCAATGTTAATCACAGTAAATTAATTTTACCCCATATCACACAAGATTAAATTCTGTGCTATATTACCAGCTGAAATCAGGTGATTCTCTTCTAAATAACTTGTTATTTAATTGGTAGCTGCATCATCCCCCTTTATGTTGTGTCTGCTTCTCAACAGATGAAACAATTAAGCATTTATTATTTGATTGCTAGCCTCTGAGTGGGGAGACAATTTCTCTAAGAGGTTTTTGCTTCTTGGCTAAGATTCCAAATACTTCTATAGCTATCCTGAATTCTAACCTGTCTTGGGATATTGACTTTAAAATATTTAAGGTATCTATTGATATCTTAAAGAAGAGAAATATTGTTTACTGATGATTAAAGCATGAAGAAGTCAATTAAAAGGAGATCATTTATGTATAGATTTTGATTTTGCAGAAGAGAGCAGGAGTGAGTAGGAAGAACTGTATTGGTACTGGCTGGCCTAGTGGTCTTACACTGCTGGGGAGAGGTAGCTCAGGTACCCACACTTCCCACAATCAATAACAGTGTATTATTGTATATAGTAGAATGGACTCATTGTTTGCTGACTGGAGGAGAATAGAACTTCCAGCAGCTAGTTTTTCTATGAAGGAGTAAAAGAGGTGAAAGGACTTAATGATAGTCCATATACCTCCCTACAATTTTTGAATCTGGAAAAAAGGGGCATAGGTGGGTTACAATCACTCATATTAAGGGTAAGTCCTATCCTTTTTAACCATTGGTTAAAAGAGGTGAAAAGACTTGATGATAGTCTATATACCTCTGAATAATTGTTTGAACTGGAACTGGATCACCAAATATTCTAGAAACTAATGCATGTCATCAATTCCCACAACTACAGCATCAACTATTCAAAATTCACCTGGTTTGTACATTTCTTTAATGGTTTATGGATATTCACTATGAAAATGATTGTCAACCCTACTGGGGTATTAATATCAAGCCCTTGGGGAATTCTTGTTGTTCTATCTTCTTCTTTTTCACTTTTTTACAGTACAAAGTTAAACCTGATATGTTTTTTGACACACCATCATATTTAACTGTTTTCTTTCATTTTGCATTAGGTAACAAATAAATAATTATTATTATGCCTGCTCACCAGTGGTGTGAAAAACGTGTCAAATGTATGTTAAATATGAAAACAAGCAAATTGTGCAGTAGATTAGAAGAAAATTCAAGAGTTGGACATCAGCTGAGTTGTGCATATAAGAATCTTGAAAAATCAAGATTTTATCCAGATGTCCATTATTTTCAAGTAACTCAGAATGTGTCAGATTTTTTTTGAAGAGGCATAATTGGAAAAAGTATTATCTTTGTGTAACAGCCAGAGTTATGTATAAGGCTAGGCTTAGATACAAATAATGTAAACTTAGGTGTGCAAACAATATGACTTACTATTAAACAAGCAAGAAAACCGTCATTTTAAAGGAAAAGTGAATTAAAGTTTGAAACTATAAAAAAATATTGTCAAATAAGTGAAATAGAGAAATAGCTAAAGTAAAGGTTTTTTTTTGCAATGAATATTTTTTAGAAATAACACTCATCATTTCCAAGGAAAAGTCAGTAAAAGTTTTGAAACCACTAAAACCATCCTCAAATACAGTGAATAAAAAAAGAAAGTTTTTTTTATGTAACAGATGTCTTGTGGAAATGACACCCATCATTTCCAAGCATTAGTGAACTAAATTCTGAAATTAAATAAAACTCCATCAAAGAAGTGAATAGCCAAAAAGGTACCTATTGCTTACTGAAAATTTTGTTTTACAGGAGTGTGCAAGAAGATCATAGAAAGATGTGTGGCTGGTGCATCTGTCCGGGAATTGTGCAAAACAGCAGACAATGAAGTTTTGGAAGAAACTTCCAAAGTTTTTAAAAAAGAAAAAGATTTAAAGAAGGGTAAATTTTCTTGTAGAATTAATGTTTTATATTACTATTAGTATAATTATAAAATTGAATTAAAGAGAGAGAGAGATACATATATTAAACCAAACAACAACATCAGTGTTGACATCTGCCTCAATAATTAAAAAAAAACTTTTTCAAGGGGGGTAGCAAAAACACACTACAAAATATACACTATTAAACAAGTGATACAAACTGCACATACTAAGCTGCACCACAAACCTCACAACTACACAAATTCAACTTTACCATTAAAATCACATCCCAAGAGGCCATAATAAATTATTCAACTCTTTACTTACAGTCACAGACTGTACTCACAGACTGTGCATAACAATTTAATGGTAAAATCTCATCAATATAAACCCTGGTACTTAATTGACAAAGTGTGTTTTAAAATTCGACAATGCAATACAATTTACTGAATTCAAGGATAAAAAACTGGAGATTGGGAGGGGGGGGGGAGAATGACAAACTTTGACCTACCAAAGTTAATCTTAAGCTAATTTATGATTAATTCCATAATTATATTTAAATTACCAAAGACATAAAAAGATATTCTCCCTGAACTTACCATGGGTTGAATTATACCCAAAAACTTTAATTTTCAAAGGTTTTTCTTTTGTTTCGAAATTAGAAGTTTTTTGTCAGTGTTGTCACGTTGAACCATGATAAGAAACAAGCAAAACTTATTAGTGAAACTTGACAATGCTTTTTCGTTCGTAGAAATGAAAAGATTGAACTAATTAAAAAGGTTAAAAAGATTTAAAAAAGACTAAAGATTAAAAGATCAAGATAATTAAAAAGGTGGTAAATCCAACGTTGAAAGACAATTGCCCCTTCAGAGGAGCAGTTGTCTGCTCCTCTGAAAGGAAACTGCTCCCCCAAACAGCTAAATCTTTTTAGCGGTTTGGTATCACATGTCTTTTGTTGATTTTGATAATTTTTCACAAATATTTTTTCAGTTTTACCACAAAAACTGCATAACTGCATATGAAGATCTTTTTACTAAAAACACAAATCCCTGGTTTTTCATAATTTTTAATATATGTATGGTTGTATGTTTTTCCACTTAACTAAAACTTGTCAGGTTTCATTTTTAGTGTCATTAGTGTTAATTTAATTTCTATAACTAATTTATAATTAATTAATCAAATGTTTCGATTTATTTTGCATTAAATCTTTAATTACTAATAATCAATTAATGTATAATGCTTAAATCAATTTTTAAGTTTTAGTTTGAAGAGAGGTTCTGAGATGTGAATGATTAATAAGTGGCTGTAAAGTCTTTTATGGCCATATTTCAATTCATTATTGTTCTGTAAACAAGTGTTGACTCAATTTGCTGATCACTTATGTTCACTATTGTTCAGTTGCCTATTTTTGTTCAATATTTATTGTTTCTTACTTTTTTTTTAGGCTGCTCATAACTCTGGATGAGTAATTAGCAAAGCTTTAGGTTTAAGCTTAGATCCAGATGTGTATTTGTGAAAGCTAACTAGGGATTCAGAAATAGTTTTTTGATAAAACGGTTGACTTATCTACTTCCCTTTTAATAAAAGGTTAAGGATGCAGCACCAGACTTCACATTCTGAACTGGTGTTGCTAATCCCCTTATAATGGTCCTTTAGCCAAAATCTGTAAAAGAGGATTGGGCCCACCCATCCTGTGCTTTTGCACATCATTGATTTTTACAATCCTCAGGTTTCTCCAGATACCTATTTAGAATCTTGCTACTAATCCCTATCCTATACCGAATAATCAGAACCACCTGGGCTTGAACTCTATTTAAAAAAAGAAAACTTTTCTTCTGATAGAGTTTGTATATCCACTCTTTACTAAGACCTTTCCTAGAAGTATCTTTATTTCCAAATAATAATATTTAAGCAATATCTGAATAGCGCGATTGCACATATACTAAATTATTGGGAGGACCATATCTTATTCATGGAGGTGAGGGAAGGGAGTTGGGTGTCTGAAGTAGAAATACTAGTTTTTTTAAAACTTTATTTTGGTCAGTATTCTTCAATAATATGCTTGTGCTTATGGGGGCTGGGTGGAGGCCGATAGTTTATTTTGGTCACATACATCAAACAAAAGGACTATTTATCAAACAAAAGGTATTTTGATGACCCGGGTACAGATCATAATATATTCATACTTACTTTGCTACTTTCAAGTGAATAGGGTTGAAGTTCCACGCAGGAATTGTAGTGCAAAAACTGTGGTGAATTGGAAACAATAATGGTTTAGCTATCCCTCTGACTCTCCTCTCTCTATTGCAAAGATCAATATCCACTACTCCACCCAAAGTTCCTGAAAATTTCAAATTAATCCAAACTATTTCTGAGATACTGTAGATACCCTGTTCAAACAACCAGTCAACGTATAGTGCCTTTCGACCTACCTCTGTTCTTCCCCTGAAGTAAAAATACAAGGTTAACTTGTCTGTTCCTGAGATATTACAGATATGTTACTTTGATAAAGTTGACTTATAGTCCAAAGACGTCTAGGTGAATTAGAGATAAATCATTTTTAGGAACTCTCCGTGGCACACAATTTCAAGTTCCCTTGCACACGTCTTATAATTTACTCAGGTTTGCAGGTTGTTTCACAAAAATACCATCAAGAAGTTTTAGGATTTCTTGGCTAAGCAAATGATCTATTAGAGTTTCCTGCTGATCACATAACCTAAACCAAACATTCCTTCATCTTCTACTAAAACCTATCTGTGAACAACTATCTCTCAATCTATGAAATCAAGTGCGTATCTGTAGGACTTGTGGATCATGTTGGCCCTAGAGACCTACTAATTGGATTTTTTATTGTTCTGAACTAAATGACCTTCTTAGAATTGTGATGTAATGCACCTGTAGATACAGATTGGCTGAGGGTAGAAAAGGCAATAAGATGGGGAGAAGGGAGGATGGCTGCCCTTCAGTCACTTTTGATCCCCTAATAAGGGCTCTGAGCCCTCTCGCCATTGTCTACATCTATGCATTTTGTGCAAAATAGCCAGTAAAAGAAATAATAATAGTTGTACCTGAGATTTTCATGGCTCTTAGGTAAGGAAAACTAGTGCACTGATTCTGAAAGCAGACTCTTAAGCAAAACTGCCGTCTCTTCTTCCTCTCTTCCTGCTTCTCTTTCTTTGTTACTTCTTCTTTCTCTTCTCTCAAATTTCTTCTCTAAAAATTCTAGTTGGTTTTTTAACCTGTCTTCATGGAATTCTTCGAGCCTCCTAATTGTTGCCACCATCCATGGGTGGTGCACCTCATAATTTTTGCCATCATTCTTGTTATTTGCATTGTATCTGTTTACCTACTCTTTGTTTGTATTTTTCTTTTATCTTCTTTTCTTTATATTGTTTATTGTATTATTTTTATTATCTATTTCCGCTTTTTCTATTATCATGATTCATGGCTCAGATTTAATTTGCCGACAGGATTACTGTGAACTATGATGATGTCATGTATTATCCAAACGGTATATGCAATAAAATGTGACTATTGATGGTTTGATTGATTTTTTTTTTTACAGGCCTGAGATTTCCTGTGTCTTTGAACTTACCATTTGTAGTTTGATAACTAGTGGTTTACTGTATTCTGCATTTTCTCTAGGGATTATTTTTAGGGATCTTTTATGTCTGTAAACAGCTCTATTTTTTATTTCTCTCAACTTAACACAGATCCTGTCTTAGGCACTTGAGACACTTTTTCACTGTCCCTGGTACTTCAACTTCACCAAGATTGCTTAGTGACCAAATCCTAAAATAAATAAAGGAAATGAAAACAAAATCATGGTTAAAATCATCTATAAAATTCACTACTGGCAGTAATGACAAACCTACCACATTTTCTTTCTTAATAATCAAGGGCTTAATTAGCAGAGTTTTCGTCTATGAAGAGCTTTTTTTTTGGAGATGCCAACAACTAAAGAATGTGCCATAAGAGCTGGGAAACTCAAACATACGCACAAGCACATGTTGATCAGCAGGTCAATCTAACAAACATCTTTTAAACTATCAATCATGGTATTATGTTCCCATTTGGGTATGCAACATTTGGAAATGGAATCAGCTTCTCTGCTTGTTGAGGGCATCTCTTTGGACAACTGAAGAACTTTCCCCAACAGCAATGAAACCGTCAACGTCATCTCACCAGTCATCAACAACCATCACGCCAGTGCATGCTTATCAGCAGGATAGTCTACCAAACCCTTCTTAAACTGTCAACCATAATATCCTCTGGGTTATGTGGATTTCAAATGGTAATAGCTTTTCAATCCTTTGAGGGCTCCTCTTTGGAGGCACTAAAAAAATAAAAATAAAACGCCAAGACAGCAAGGAAACCATCAACATGCAATGCAAAGTCCTTAATAAATCTAAAAAAGCAAATCAACAACAATGTGTTCATAGGCAAAGTAACAACATTTTACAGGCTAGGGGTATCCAGTGCGTTTGAACTTATCTTGAATTGAGTAGTTTAATAACTAAAAAGAATGGTCTACCCTAATTATTGCATTTTTTTTTAGGTATCGCTTTTCCAACGTGTATATCAGTAAATAACTGCATCTGTCATTTCTCTCCACTTAATACAGATCCTGACTATATTCTCCAGGACGATGACCTTGTCAAAGTGTAAGTAAACTTGTTCCTTATCATATATTCGAAATTGATTGTCCTTTTCTGGATATGTTACAGGCCTTAGATAACACCGAAGACGACACTGCCTTTCCATGACGAAAATATAACAGTTAAAAATAGGGATGAAACCTTTTAATCAACAGTGAAACATATATAACATTTTTAACTGAATATTTTGGACACATGAATGGACACTGTATATATGTCCGAAATATTCAGTTGAAATTTTAATATTTGTTTCAATGTTGATTAAAAGGTTTCATCCCTATTTTGAACTGTTAAATTTTCGTTCCAGGCCTTGCTGTGGGTTGCTGCAGGTGTGTAAGCTCTGAGTCTCGTATTCCCAAGTAGAAGATAATCCATTTGCGCCTCTACAGGACGAAACCTGATTTCCTGTTAAATCATTTTTCCTTTTCTATGACCTGAGGCTGCAAGATATATGGTATAGCTGTAATGAAAAAAGATATCACCAGTGCAACAGCACAAACACAGAAACAAACGCACACCGCACAACCGAACATATAAAATGTACACTATAAAAATAATAAATATTAAACAATAAATAATACATAAAATGTAATAAATAATGAACAATATATATATATATATATATATATATATATATATATATATATATATATATATATATATATATATATATATATATATATATATATATATATATATATATATATATATATACTAGCTGTTGGTGGGGGAGCTTCGTGCCCCCCCCCACGCGCGTAAGTCGTTACGTGCCATATTAGTTACGCGCCATTGTAGTTGTGTCCCTGTGTCCCACCTGTGAATATAGATATATATATATAATTTTTAACTACGTAAAACTTGCGAATATACAACATTCTTCGCTGCCCTGTTGTATCTGCATATAAATAGATTGTCAGGTTTACCGACTCTTGAACATGCAACATATAATTGTCCATGGGAAAAACAATCCGAATTCAGATCTATACCTCATTATTCTATTGATTGCCCTTGAGCTTTGTTGATGGTGATTGCTAATCAAACATTCCCTGTTTCCCCGTCGTCATTTATATATCCCCCCTGTGCCCCCCGGCATCCCCGTTGTATTTGTGTCCCTGTGTCCCGGTCGTCATTTGTGTCTAGGTGTCCCAGTCTGTAATTTCTCTTTGAGTTTCCCGGTCGTCATTTATTTTCCCTGTGTCCCGGTGTCCCGTTTGTAATTTCTCTCATTATTCTAATGATTGCCCTTGAGTTTTGTTGATGGTGATTGCTAATCGAACATTCCCTGTGTCCCAGTTGTCATTTATATATCCCCCCTGTGCCCCCTGGCGTCCCCGTTGTAGTTGTGTCCCTGTGTCCCGGTCGTCATTTATATTCCCTGTGTCCCGGTCGTTATTTGTGTCCAGGTGTCCCAGTCTGTAATTCCTCTTTAAGTGTCCCGGTCATCATTTATATTCCCTGTGTCCCGGTGTCCTGGTCGTCATTTGTCCATGGGAAAACAATCCGTATTCAGATCTGTACTTCATTATTCTTATGATTGCCCTTGAGCTTTGTTGATGGTGATTGCTATCGAACATTCCCTGTATCCCCGACGTCATTTCATAATATACTCACACAATTCATAATATACTCTACAAAATGATTCAAAATATACTCTACAAAATTATACTCTACAGTTTCTATATAGATAACTTCGAAGACCACGCTGCCTTTCCATGATGAAAGTAAAATAGTTCAAAATAGGGATGAAACCTTTTTATTGACAGTGAAGAGATATAAAATAAAGTGAAGTTCATCATGCTGCTGATGATGAACACTGTATATGTGTTCAAAATATCCAGTTAAATTTTATATCTGTTCACTGTCAATAAAAAGGTTTCATCCCTATTTTGAACTGTTTTACTTGCAGTTTCTATACTCTACAATATTCTGATAACTACTGTAAAACAATCAAACACGCACTTATGACATTCCTCAAAGGCTGTTGCTTAACTTTATACCCTCCTTGATTGATAAATGTACAACCATTATCATATATATATATATATATATATATATATATATATATATATATATATATATATATATATATATATATATGTATATATTTCCTACTTTAGTAATTAATATAGGTAAGTACTTGAACGAGGCCTTAACAATGTGAGAAGCCCTTGTATGAGCCCTTGTGTTGGGCTGTTGCCTCTGAATTATTTGTTACTGTTTTTACTGTTTTTAATATTTGGCAAATGACGACTTATACTTACTTACGACACAAATGCCTGTCCATGGATTATTTTTTATGATTGATTGTGTATGGCTATGCTGTTTGACCTAAGTAATTTTATGGATTAGTAGGGTTAAGGCCTCATTCAAGTTCTTATCTGTATTAATTACTAATGTAGGAAAACAGTCTTCCTTTTCTGCTTCGGTCTTTTTTTTTATTTTATTTTATTTATTATTATTTTTTGTTTACGTGTTTGTCCTGTTGCATTGGTGATTTCTTTTTTTCGTTAAATATATATATATATATATATATATATATATATATATATATATATATATATATATATATATATATATATATATATATATATATATATATATATATATATATATATATATATATATATATATATATATATATATATATATATATATATATATATATATATCTCGTTATATTTTACAATAGCTAGCGACTATAACGACGGATTGATGGTTGTAATGTCCAATGATAAGATGCAAATAAATTGGACGTTACAACGGCTCGTAATTTTAAAGTACAGTGGGACTTAATATGTTACCACGAATGTCCGAAATCTGGCTAACGTCGACATTCACCAGTGAATGTTTGAAATTCCTCTTTTCTGCTTGGATTCAATTAGCTTTGTGAATCAGCTTTTTAAGTTTTATGCAAGTTATGATAGTAAAAGTTGAAGTTAGGTTGGTTAATTATGTTAGTTTACGTCAGGTTTGGTTAAATTTTATTATAAATATATCAGAAATGGGTTTAAAACCAAAGGTCATCCAACCTAACCAAATCTAATCTAACCTGTTATCACCAAACTTTACATTAAATCTAAAAAGTTGACTGGCAACTCTGACTAAATTCAAGGATGAAACAATGTGTTTTGGACATTCATTGGTGGTTGTCCTCATTCACCAATCTCGGACATTCACTGTTACATATATACTTAGTGGGCTGTATATTCGTCCATCAAGGAGGATGGGCAAAAAGGAAAAAGTGAAGAAATGTACTTTTTGGAATGACATATGTAAATATTAACCATTGTTTTAAAGTAGCTTTCAAAGTTTGTTAGGGTTTAATTCAACCCCTTCATATACAGAATAATCTCTACTCGTTTGAATAATTTCTATTCGTTCTGATAATTTTGCGTTTGAGCTTTAATGTTCCTCCCTACTTCCAGTCGAAAAAATGAGTTTTTTTTATATATTTAATTTCTGTTCGTTTTTTGAATAATGCTGTTAAATCTGGCTCACCCTCCATGAAATATTTCCTCTCTTCATGGGACACTCCTCCGCGGAAAGTTCCTCTCACGTAAAATGAATCTCTCCCACCGTAAAATTCCCTCAGATGACTCCATCCCTGCTGGAAATTCTCCCCCCCCCTCCTCCGCAACACTCCGTAAAATTTCAAGCGGAAGATTCAGTCTGAAAAATTTTCCTTACCATACTTTTGTTTGAAAATGAATTTTAATTTCCAGTCGTTTTTCTCATCACTCTGGAAATCCCTCTTCCATGGACATTTTTTCGGAATTCGAAACCCGCTGAAAACTTCCCCTGGACAATTTCCACAGAACATCTCCGCATGCAAAATTGAGTTGGCAAAGAGAAAGTAAGACAAATAACAATAATTTCGTATAGGAATTCTGTCAAATATCCCTGTGTGAAATTTCTCCTGAAAAGTTCATACCCGGAAATTTCCTTCCCCACGAAAAATTCTTTTCATGGAAACCAACCCCAAGCACAAAATCCCCCCCACACACCAAAAAATATATATACATTCAGACAAAATTCATAATATACTTTACTAAATTATTCAAAATGTACTCTACAGTTTCTAGACTCTACAAAATTTATAATATACTGTGCAAAATTATTCAAAATATACTCTACAGTTTCTATATTCTACAAAAATCATAATATACTCTGCAAAATGATTCAAAATATACTCTACAAGATTATACTCTACAGTTTCTATGCTCGTACAAAATTCATAATATACTCTATAAAATGATTGAAAATGTATTCTACAAAATTATACTCTACAGTTTCTATACTGTACAAAATTCTGATAACTACTGTAAAACAATCAAACACGCACTTATGGCATTCCAGAAAGGCCGCTGCTTAACTTTATACCCTCCTTGATTGATAAATATACAACCCATTATATATATATATATATATATATATATATATATATATATATATATATATATATCAGTTCAGTTCATTCGGGTTTATTAAAAAAAAATTATAACAGTCATAACATACTTAATCTCTCGTCTCTATGCAAAAACTGCATGCTGAGTCCCATATTACCTCAAAAATAAATACGCACTATGGCTCTCCCTCCACTTCTCGATACAACCATGGCCCCTACCAAAAAAAAAATCCTTACAAGTCCCCACCTCTTCATCCAGGAGCAAACCACTCCAACCCCCACAAAAAACTCAATAATAGCTAAAATCACTTTTCTAATTAGATTCTTTATTCAAATTAAACTAATTCAAAACAAGATAATTTTTTATTCTCTTTTTGAAAGAACCAAGGGAGCTCCTATCTCTCAGTTCAAGCGGTAGGGTATTGTAAGTCTTAGCACAGACGATGTCAGGCGAAAAATCCGACCTCACTGTTGGCGTATTTTGAATATGGATCTGTGCAGATAGTCTTGTAATTGAAAGACGCTGTTCGGATACCAAACGGAATAGATTCCTAAAAGGCGGTGGAAGCAAGACGGAGAGGAATCTGAAAGCAAAAACCAAGCAGGAAAGCTCAAACAGCGATTTCAGCGAGAGATAATCTTCTGTGTGTTTGATGATCTTCAAGGCATTCTTGTGGATGGAATCCAGTTTTTTCCGATGGGATTTGAATGTTGATTGCCATACCATTGCGCAATACTGTAAGTGGGGTCTAATGAGTGCATTGTAGAGAAGGGTAAGGGTTTTACGTGGGAATGTTTGTTTCAGTTTCTTCATGATACCCAGATTCCTTGAAAGCTTTAATTCTACAGCATGGATGTGAGGAAGGTAAGAAAGGTTTTCATCTACTATTACTCCTAAGTATTTTGCACATCCATTTACTGGTCGTTGAACCTTTCCACGAGACGTCACAATTCCTGTTATTTCTGGGTGAAGGGTTCCTACCCTAGAAAATAGCAGGAGGCAAGATTTTTCTACATTGATGACAAGTTTGTTGGCATCCATCCACAGATAGGTCTCTTCTATGATGTTTTCAAGCTTCCGCTGGAGTGAAGGCATATCAAGTCCGCAGCAGGTAATTGTAGTGTCGTCAGCGAATGCTATAAGTTCATCTTGCTCGTTAGTAATGTCCTCAGATGTTTGATCAAAGCATAGGTTACAGCATTTTTGGTCGTCATGATTCTGATTAAGGATACGAGTTAGGTCATTTACATGGACTAAAAACAAAAGAGGACCGAGGATTGATCCTTGAGGCACACCAAATTTCACAGTAGTGTCGTTTCTTGGGTCGTCACCAATGTAGATGCACTTATTTTGAAGGTAAGATTCAAACCATTGATGGGTTATCCCTCTCACTCCAATATGTTGAAGCTTTCCCAGTAAGATTGTATGATCCATGCTGTCAAATGCTTTCTTGATGTCAATCAATATAGCAGCTGGCAGATGACCTGAGTCAAGTGCTCTGTTGATGAATAAGCTTAAGGATGCCAGAGCATCTTCTGTTGAATGACCAGGTCTGAAGTCGAACTGACGACTATTAAAAAATCCTTTTTTTTCGAGAAACTGGTAAAGTAGTCTTTGTAAGGGTTTTTCAAAAACTTTTGAAAAAACAGATAATATGGTTATGTTTCGGAAGTTTGATGGGTCGTCATGAGGGCCACCTTTATGTAGAGGGATTATTCTTGCTTTTTTTTAGTATCGAAGGAAAAACACCACTTCTTAGAGACAGGTTTATCAAATAAGTTAATGGCTCTAGGATAGAAGGGAGGACTGCTTTCAGGGCTTTCGTGTGTATCCGGTCAAATCCAGATGCTGATGTGCCTTTCAAGGTCTTCACAATTAGCTCTACTTCAGTTGATGTCACAGGAATTATTGCCATTGATTTGGTGCATGCTGAGTCAAGGTAATGCTTGTAGGATTTGTGGGGACTTTTCGCAGAATTAGATGTAATTCCTCCTATCCTTGCGAAAAATGTACTGAGTTCTTTTGCAACCTGAGTGGGTTCCGTAACAGCCTCCCCGTTGACAAAAAGTCTGGAAGGCAATTCTGCTTTCTTATCATTTGGTCGCAAAACCGAATTAATGACCTTCCAGACTTTTCGTCCATCCTTCCCACTTTCAGATATTTTATTATTCACATAAATTCTTTTTGCTTTCCTCAGAACTGAATGAAGGCATTTCTTATACGTCTCATATCTCTCTAGGTTTTCTCGGTTTGGGTGGTTTCTGTAATTTGCCCATAACTTATTTTTCTTATTTATGCATATGAGTAAGCTTTCGGTAACCCATGGACATATTGGGGTATTTTTTCTTCCACGGTTTCTTGGTTTCTCTTTAAAACAGCATGCTTTATATGCAGCTACAAACGCATTGTGGAAAATTTCAAAACCTTCGTTCACATCTTCATTTGCTAGGACACTGTCCCAAGAAACTTTTTTTAACTCATCATTTAACACTTTAAGATTCTCCTCTTTAAGATTAATTACTTGTAGACCCTGGTTAGTTCTTACGAGTGGAGTTGGCATCCTCGCCGTGTTGAAGACAGTGTGTATAGGAAAATGATCAGATGTGTCGCTGGTGATGACTGATACCTTCGCCGGACATAATGTAGAAAAAATGTTGTCAATCAGTGAGTGTGTACTTTCTGTTACTCTGGTTGGAATTGTAATTGAAGGGTAAAGATTAGACCCTGACATAATAGTGAGAAGATCCACTGAGCTATTTCTTAGAGGAAAGGCTAGATTAATGTTAAAATCACCCATGATGATCACATCTTGGTTCTGGTTTCCTATCAGCTGTAAAATCTGAGTTAGTATATCCATAAAAGCAGAAACAGAATCAGAGGGTGAGCGATATATTTCTCCAATCAATATCTTTTTCTTAGAAGGCCAATATAGCTCAAGGAAAAGTGATTCAAAAATGCCTTCAACATTCCGGCTCAGTTGATTGTTAATATGCACAGCATATTCATTCCTCGCATAAATAGCCAATCCTCCTCTGCGAGCTTCTTTTCTATGTAGAAAATTTGATTTATAGCCTGGGATATCTAGGAGGCTATCCGTTTGTCCTGTAAGGAATGTCTCACATAATCCAATTATGTTGGGTTGTAGTTGGTGGCACATTGAAGTTATTTCCATAAATGACGAACATAATCCTTGACAGTTAAGTTGAAGCACAGAGAACTGAGATTCAGAGTGCCCCTTGGTTAAATCTATTAAATCAACATATTTACTTATAATTACAGTTATATTACATATAACTTTTTTAACCAGTTATAATTTTTTGGCAATGACGAAGTGATTAGCCCCCGGGATGAAGGATAGGAACTCATTACTTACCTAGTAGTTTCCAGGGGACAAGGCCGTATCTCGAAGTGAAGCAAAAGCCATGAGAAATACACACACCCGTAGGAACTTTTTCTGAACTCTGAAAGAGAAAAACAAAACAAAGAAAATGGAATAACATGGATAAAAAAAAGCACTGAAATACACATTTTAGACAGAAAAATGTAAGCAAGCGGCAATCAACTTGTAATGACAACTACATATAAAGGAGAAAAAATATAAAATATATAGAAAAATTAAGGAATGTTCAAGAACTTAATCAACATCCGACCGTGGCAAGGATGGGGGAAAATCAGCATAGAAATCTAATCAATTGGCAATCAATTTATACTGACAAAACTTATGAATGAAAGGAACACACACAATTATGACTCTGAGTCTAATTCCTCGGGTTGGATAGTTGGCACTTTAACTGGGTTAAAGCATTCATCTAGATATTCCGCCCACTGTGAATTTTTAGACTTTTTAACATCCAACCACATTCTGACGCCTCGTTGGACATGACGAGTTTCTGCAACTTTCTCAGCTGTCACTTTAGATGTTTTTAGCTTATACCCTAATGACAAAAGTTCCTTTCTTCTTTTACCAAGCTCCGCTGGTAGGTCCGTCGATATACTGAACCCCGTCTTCTTAAGTTTTCTTAAGTTTTCCCGTCTTCTAGACGGTCAAAGCCATCTAGGCTTACAAAAATAGGCTCTACAACCTTTTTTCGCTGTGTCCCACTTCGTAGGCTCAGAACACTCACTGGTTCTGGTCGACTATATTTCTTTGAAATACGATAAATGGCACTCATACGTATTTGGTTAGCGTTGGATATTCCAAGCTTAGCCTCAAAAAATGAGGCTATAGTCTGCCGAAGATTTTCTGAGCCTTGCGACGCTTCAATTCCGTGTATAATGATATTATTTTTTCTTGTATATAGTTCTGTTCGTAAAGTAGAAGTCTTCACTTGGACGAGCTCAGTCTTGAGCAATTTATTTTCTGCTCTGAGTAGTTTATTCTTAGTCTGTAACTGCGAAATTAACTGTAGCATTTCGTCCATCCTCCGGTCAAAATGCTCTTTTGTCACTGCCATTACTAATTTCTGACGATAATGCCGCTTTGCCTATCTAATATACTAAAATATCATCGAGTGAAACTTACTCGCAAGGGCCCCGTTTTGTAATAAAACCAGTTATTACTAGGGCCCGCTTTCATCAAATGCAAATCTGAAATCTTATTCAATCGAGCTTGTTCTCAGTGAAAAAACACTGTATCCTAGGGGCGTGGCTATAGCAAATTCACTTTGCACAGCGGAGAACCACACTGCATGAATGCTCAACGATATATATATATATATATATATATATATATATATATATATATATATATATATATATATATATATATATATATATATATATATATATATATATATATATATATATATATATATATATATATATATATATATATATATATATATATATGTTTCCCAATAACAAATACCATATGCAAGCAATAGGCAAATTTCATAACTTAGCGTCCTTTTCCCATGGGCTATGGGGGTCATCTTATCTTAAAGGCATAGTGGATCTTTCAACTATGCTGAACAAAATGGCTATCTGAACGTTTTAATCGGATGAGTTTGAGGGAAAAAGGGTGTTGGAGGGGGCTAGTTGCCCTCCAATCTTTTTAGTCACTTAAAAAAGGCGCTAGAACTTTTAACTTCCCTTCGAATGCAGTCCCTCCCAACCTATGGTTCGATACGATCACACCTGAAAAAAACCCAAATAAACACGCATCCGTGATATCTCTTCTGGCAAAAAATGCAAAATTCCACATTTTTGTGTATAGGAACTTGAAACTTCCACAACAGGGTTCTCTTATATGCTGAATCTGATGGTGGGATTTTTATTAAGATTCCTGGACTTTTATGGGATGTTTTCCCTCTTTTTCGAAAATTAGACAAATTTTATATGCTCGTAGCTTTAGATGGGTAAAGTTAAACTTGATGAATTTTATACATTTTGAATCGACATATTAAGCCAATCCTTTGGATGTATCTATAGATATTGAAATCTGATTTCTTAGCGTTTTGGTTTCTATTGAGCTAAGTCGCTCCTTACTTACAGTTTGCTACGGCAAACTGTTTGATATAATTTTGTAGTTGTTTCCTTCAAATGCATCCTTGGTCTCAACAATTACCTGCTTGTCTATTAGGCATAAAAACAAATAGGTTTTTATGAATCTGAATGTTTTTACTCCAACCCCCTTAATCTTTGTACTTTTTATTTCGGTAAAAGTCACACATATAGTTTGATACATATGTTAAGAAGAATTAGGGTGTGGAACGTTGACGTTACCCAGGGTTAATTAAAAAGCGTTACTTTGTTAGTTAAAAAGTACTTTTGATGCCATTGCTATTTACATGAAATCATTTTTTCAAAATTAAGGCTGTAGAGTGATCCTTCTCCCTGGGAAATCTTAAAGAATATGTATTTCTGGCCCTTTTTTTGGGGGGGGGGAGGGAGGGTGATTTGCGAAGCTATGACTGATACACCAATAAAAGATATTTGTCTCTTGCATCGTCATGTCAATGTTGTTATTTAATGCTTATTTATTCGTTATTGGTCAAAGAAAAACAAAAGTGCTTCTAGGCCAGGTATCTGGCAACAGTGACATCAAAAATGCCGTTGAATTATTATTTGTTTTCTCTTTTGAGGATATAAAACATGATTAATGCAATTTTGAATAGAGACTTGGGCTTTTACACCATAACCTTATGCCCCCTTCTGAAAAAATTAATCCCTCCTCCCACTTGAAAAAAAATCCTAGATGCGGGCCTGTCTGTGGTTAATCAGAAAAGTATTACATTGTCAATTAAAAGTGCTCTAATTGCTATTGAAGATTTTGATGGTTTCATTGTTGTTGTGGCTCTTTACTAGTTGTTGGTGCCTCCAAAGAGAAGCCCTCGACAGGCAAAAAAGCTGATGCCATTCTAGCTGCTCATTATTATTTCTAATTTTATGCCCATTATTATGCCCATTTCTAGCTGCTCATAATTTATTCTTGTTAAGGGACTTTGGTGCTCATGTTGATGGTTTCATTGCTGTTGTGGCCCATTCACTAGTTGTTGGTGCCTCCAAAGAGAAGCCCTCGACAAGCAAAAAAGCTGATGCCATTCTAGCTGCTCATTATTATTTCTAATTTTATGCCCATTATTATGCCCATTTCTAGCTGCTCATAATTTATTCTTGTTAAGGGACTTTGGTGCTCATGTTGATGGTTTCATTGCTGTTGTGGCCCATTCACTAGTTGTTGGTGCCTCCAAAGAGAAGCCCTCGACAGGCAAAAAAGCTGATGCCATTCTAGCTGCTCATTATGCTCTTGAGGCTGCTCTCAGATTACTTAAGAAAGATAACGAGGTACGCCTGTTTTATTCTTTTGTTAATATTCTTGTTGTTTCTGTTATTATAACCATAGTTTTTATGGTACTTGATCATTGAGAGTGATTTCATTTATGTTAAAGTACTACTGAATTGGTTATTTGGAAACAAGAATAACTATGTATGACTTAAAAAGTAAGAAAAATTGGAAATTCGTTCTTAATACTAAAGACCTTTAAAGACAGTTTGAGGAGGGAGCCAGAGTAATACTGAGACTCTTCCTTTTCACTCTAAGCAAAGCAACCTAAATAAACTACGACTTGTACGGTTATGTCCTTATAACCTACCAAATAGTCTAGGGGTTGGGGGGGGGGAGAGAAAACGTCTCTTGTGGATTCCCTTGGACGTTCCTGTTTTAACGTCACTTCAGATCCCCGTGCTGAGTGCTAGAATGAGGGGACGAGCTTTCTAGTGTCATTGAACAGTAATGCTATTTACACTCGACAAACTGGCTCAATGTTTCAAGCCACATCTCCAGGTATCTTCTCTTGTAAAAGGTATATCAATAACATAGGAGTATCAGCCTCCTATTAAAGATCGTCTTGCTTGCTAAAACCTTTAACCTCAGCCATAAAATATAGCCACTTCAAAATATTAAGAAACTTACTATTTGTCTGCTGGATTTCCACCCGGTGAAAAAGAAATCACTAGATTTAGTGATTTTTGGTTTGATTTAGTGATTTTTTTTTTTTTTTTTTGGAAAAATAAAAATCACCAGAAACAGTGATAAACCACTAGGGGTTGGCAATCCTGTTCCTCTGGTCTGTGTACAAAACGAGAACTGGGCTAAAATCGAAAAAATATTAAAAAAGTGACAAATCACCCATGGGGCTCTGAGCTAATTGGTGACGGCGGTGGGTGTGTGGGTGACATTTTGCCCTCCAAATGAAAGGCTGGAGGCTGGTCTTCCCCGTGACACCCTTCTTGGAAGTACGGTTGAAAGTTTCCTGTCTGGTTGGCGTGGTTACTCATAGCCATGCTGTATTTTTGGACGCTTAGCTAATTGGCGATCTTTTCCTGACGTCAAGAAAATCTTAACCTAAAAGAAAGTATTAGAAGGGAGTTTTAAAAAACCAACAAAGAGATATTTAATCCATTGTTAGGGCCAGGAGTAAAGTAATGAATTTAAATGAGTCTGGACAGGGAATAATATAAAAATTGTAAAAAGAGCACTTTTCTGATCAGTACTGGCTTGGGCTTAACATTGGTCATCTTAGTTGTCTGAATGTGGCGCCTGAATTTCCTCAGCAATTTTTTCTAATAATGTGTTATTTTTTCTAATAATGTGTTATTTTTTTCTAATAACTATATACTAACAAAATTTTTCTAACTTTCAAAATTTTCATTCATTATAAATCTTATTAGCAGTAGTAAAGAAAGCTTCCTTTCTTTACTACTAATACTAAATACTATGCAGGGCATACTCTACATGCCCTGCCCATCTTAGGATATGACCATTGTATGATCTGGCCTTTATACAACAAGGATCTTGATGCTCTGGAGAGAGTAAAACCAAAAAGAGTTAAATTCTCTCCAAGCCTCTGCAACCTCTGCTATCAAGAGCGTCTGAGTCTACCAACCCTTGCATACAGATTCATACGTGAGGACTTGGTTAAAATGTGCAGAACACGTCACGGAGCGTATGGAAGTGCCTGTGAATAAGGATAATTAATTTTGACCAAAACTGCCTACGAGGACAAAAATTTAGAATCAAGGGTGAACGATTCCGTAAGGATCTCGGGTGTTGGACTCTGCAAAATCGTATTACGCGTGTATGGAACCAGCTGAGGCTGTCATGTGTCTCACGATTTCAAGTCTCAAAAACCAATTGGACCCAATATTTAATCGTGAAATATATGATGTCAACAAAGTCTGAAAAGACAGAAGTGTTGGAAAAAAGTTTCGAGCTGAAACCAAGTCGGGGGTTTTCCCCATTTTTTGTAAATTAGATGCTTATTGTCTTATTTAAGCAATATCTTGTAATATTACAGTTTAGGGGGGTATATAGTATACCCCCTAAACTTTTGCAAAATCTAAAATAGTAAAGTTGTGAAGCTTTGGGTGGAAGTTTCACGTGAGAAAGGGAAGCCAGGCAACCCTGTCTTTTTAAAACTTAGTTTTCTGTGTTTTTTTGTAAATTTTAAGCCATTAGAAAGAACTAAAAGTTACACCTGATAGGTTTTTCTCTGTTGATTTTTAAACCAATAAAAAGTATGAATTGTATTTTTGTCACACGATTTTTGACAAATAGTCTCTCTGTTCCTTTGCGGCTGAGCTATGTTTATGTAATGTCAAATACACTGTTACATTATTTCGAATGAAGAAAACGAGGCTCTATTTTGAACATTTAGTAAATAATTGATTATTTTTTACTAATCCACCCTAAATTTTAATTTTGTTATTATTTCATTTTCAGAATTCAGAAATCACCTCAGCAGTTCAGAAAGTAGCTGAGTCTTATAAATGCAAGCCAATTGAAGGTATGTTGAGTCATCAGTTAAAACAGTTCAAAATTGATGGGGAAAAGACAATAATCCAAAATCCCAATGAAGGTCAGAGGAAAGAACATGACAAACACAAGTTTGAAACCTATGAAGTGTATGCTATTGATGTTTTAATTTCAACTGGCGAAGGACAGGTTGGCTTTTTATTTACTTTTTTTTTTGTGTGTTTTTATTTTACCTGACAGATTTTCTGATATACAAAAAGTATATGCCGTTAGCTGTTTCATACAAAAACTCATTCGGACCTTTCATTAAAAAGAATTTCAAGGGGTTGGCAAAATCAAGGACAATTGTGAGAAGCTACAAATCCTCAGGTCTCTTGCTCGGTTCATAACATGAAGAGAGTCTATCGGTAAAATTTTCTGACCCATCAATACCAGAAGAGCCACCACCGCTTCCCAAATTCTGTCCTTCGTTTATTTCAAGATTTTTTTTTGGCGTTTTTATTTTACACCTAATACTTTTCCTAATACCTTCCTTGCCTCTCTAAGGAACAATTTAAATCGTTTAAAGTATGAAGTGATCAGTTTCAAATACGGCTGGAAGAATCAGAACCCCGTTGTAATTGCAGATTATTTTTTAAATCGCCCCCTCCACCAGCAACAACACTAAACACAACATCACATTTTGGTTCCTCGCATCTTGACTTTGACTTACTTTAATTAAAGCTCTTATTCGGCAACGCCACCAGCTTAGAGGGAATCAGGCGTCAGTGGCGTTAGTTGTCTCCAGAGTGATTTGTCCTGGGCGAGAATTTGAGCTTGACCTGTCGTTTTCATTCGTTTGCAGTTGATTTTTAGTCAGGAATCAGTCGCTCAGGTGTTTGAATGGCCAGGTGAAGTATATGACCCTATCAAAGAGTGAAACTGTCAGTGAGTGAAACTCGGGCTACTCATACTGAAGTGGCATTTAAAGGGCAGTAGGATCTCCAGGTTCTGTACCCTGTCAAACCATCTTACAATGACAGCACTTTTGTTCTTTGAACAGATTGATAATTTTTGTTGGCACACAAGTAGATTGGAGGATCAGCCTCAGCCACAGTGACTGTATGTCAACAGTGACGAAGCTGGATTGAAAACTAACGAAGCCAATGCACGTATTTCTTTAAATTATAGTTTCCTCAACCAACTGTATAATGAACACTATCAGTAGTGGATTGAACCCAGCTTGCTAGGAGCGGCGGAGGAGATAAAGGTTGTGTGTTACCCAATTGAAAAGTAGCATGGCAAAGACTTCGCCGGACACCGAGAGCACAGTTATGCACAGTAGCTATTAAATGTACTTTCCCTCCTCGTATCGGTCCTGCGAAAAACAAAATACCACATGTATGCAGGAGGTTCTGGGGGTTCGGTTCCCATCCCATGAAATCGGGAATATCCGAGAAAATCTTGGCCTTTCTTACCTTAACTATCAAATGATTTTTTTATCATTGCCCTCCCTCCCCCTCCTGGTAAAAGTATCATTGACTTCCCATTAAGCACTTCCCTATGATTACCTGAAACTAATTTGTATAATTTCCTGCTATTGGCCCAGCAAAGTCCGAAATTTTTCTAGACGTACTTGCGCATGGGTATAAGGAATAGGGTGAATTAGAAGGCTCTACTCTGAAGGTAAATTAAAAAAAAAATCAGTCTGTTATGCCTTTTTTATCATCTCTCCTTCCGTCCCCCGTAGGGAAAATTCTTTTGACACCCCCTAGAAACATATCCACAGGGGGCTCGTTTCCACTTGTTACTTAAAATTTAACTTTCTTTTTTTGTGTGAATTCAGACATTAAATATAATGAGGCCACTCTTACTATCATACTACCAGTTGTGACATTAAAATGTATATTGTGTATTTGCTTGCTCCCCTGTGCGCTTGTATTTTGTTTTTATTATAGTGAAAAATTTTGTAGGAAAAAATTCAATTATGGAAAAAAGCTGCTGAACTTGCGAAAAATTATAGAAAGCTTTGAGTTAACAAATAAACTATGATACTAATATAGTGTATTTACCACTAGGCCATTAACTTAATCTCAATTTCTGTCTGGGGGTCCACTTAAACTAGTTTCTTCAATTTCATTTGTTATTGCAATTATTGTTGCAACGCATACGACAGACCGTAACCAATTGAATGTGTACCACTTTTTTTTACTGATGTTAATCCAGCGCTATAAATATATTTCTCGCTTTGGCGAAAGAACACGTTTTATTACTTGTAATTTACTCTGGACTCAAGCTCTTCAGCTACGCGTAATGCTAGCCTAATCAAACTGTTTAGGCTGTTAAAAATAATAGAGGTCGTAATTAAAATAATTAAGATAACCAATCTTTGAGGGCTGCTGGCCAGTGTTGCCAAGGCGGTACAATTGTACCGTGTTTGGTACAATTTAGAGGTTCGGTTACAATGCGGTACATTTGGAAACTTTGGTTCAATCAAATTTTCTGGGACATTTAGATTCTACTTGTAAATTTTTCGTCTTGTTACAGCAAATTTCTAACCTGGTATACAGATAGCCCAAATGTATCTTGTGGTGCAATTTTAGTCGGAAAACTGGTGCAGTTTATATCAAAGCATTGACAACGCTGCTACTGATCCTCTATTGATGGAGGATATATATCCTGCCACCCACGGGTTTTACATGCGTGCTTTAGTCTTAAGGCCCTCCCCTTCCCAAGTCTGAAGATTTGTCTCATATCTTCCCCTATATTATCATATTGTGTGCCTCCCTCCATAATATGCCGAAGCAAAAAAAATGTATATATTAACGTGGTGAATTCAAGTGTTACTTTCCATTTCTTTTTATGTGTAGTAGCCGTAAGAAATCATATTTTGCCAAACAGCTGCTTGTTTGTTTTCTTTTTCATCCGTCGTTGTAGTAGCTTTGACCGTAGAGTAGATAAGCCCGAACCATAACACAGAGCCATAAATATGGCTCTTAGCGATGGGGCCATAGCCCATCGCTAAATTAGATAGCTGAAATCTATACCAGATGTACGTTTTTTTCTTCCTCTTCTTGTCATTGCAGAACAAAACCGACATTTTTTACTGATTAGTTCTACTTCTATGCTTGTAAAAGTTTAGCTACTAATCAAATAATATAGTTTGAGAAAACGTTCTGGCAGTGGCTAATTAAAATGTTGACTACATGGAAGCTATAGTTCTACCCCTCAAATAACCCCAAAAGTATTCATTAGCTTGCGAATACACTTTATTTTTTAACAGGGAAGGGAGATGGAGAGTCGAACATCGATATTCAAAAAAACAGACGAAACCTACTTGTTGAAGTTGAAAGCCAGCCGACAATTTTATTCTGACGTAAATGCAAAGTGTGGACTAATGCCTTTTAACCTTCGGATATTTGACAGCGAGGCCAGGGCCCGTATGGGTGTTGTGGAGTGTGTTAATCACAAGTTGTTGGACCCTTTCCAAGTACTTTATGAAAGGCCTAGTAAGTATTGTTTAATTTCACTCGACAAATGATAATCGTAAGAAAATTAGTCAAACGAATCGGGAATTATATTAAAGGCCTAGTAAATATTGTTTAATTTCACTCGAAAAATTACAATTGTAAGAAAATTAGTCAAATGAATCGGGAATTATGTTAAAGGCCTAGTAAGTATTGTTTAATTTCACTCGATAAATGATAATTGTAAGAAAATTAGTCAAACGAATCGGGAATTATGTTAATTTTACGTGTTCTAGGCTTACAGGTATTTTATGTGTATTGTGGTGTATTTATGTATAAGAACATTTTTAACATCGTTTATGTCTGTTTTAGGTGTGTTATAAATAATTTGGATGAAAATACACTTCTTTCTTTTTCCAAATTTTTTGAAAAAAATTTGGACAAAAAATTTCAGTTAGAGAAATGCTTTTCTTCGCTTTTCCTGCTAAATGAGTAACTTGAAAGTAATTTTCCTAGAAGGCGGTCCGCTGCTCAGGTGAGTTAGTATATATAAAATAATAGACAAGTTACTGAAAGAACGCTCTTATCACCAGCCACTATTATTTCGGTGGTCTACCTACCTTCGGCAATCTAAGTGTATTTTTCTGGTTTTATTCTTTTTTTTAGAATCTGGTTGACTTTTTCCCTGAAAAACCCTTTTTTCTTCACTTCTCCCTCTAAATGAGTATCTTGAAAGTAATTCAGCTTTCCATGCATGACCTATATGTATTCCAGGTATAAGGTAATGATGGCTCTTGAAATTTTTAGATCTTGTAATAAGAAAAGAAAAGCGTATGCAGGGCTAGGGTTTGAGTCCTGGTTGTACTGATTAATTTGGTTTGTGATGGGAGGCAACGGTGTGATTGTAAGCTCGGTCAGAGTCGACTTATCAGAAAATGGGTACCCGGGGAAATCTGGGGGGAAAGATGGGAAACATCGGGTGATATGTCCCCAGTCAAGTATAGCATTTCGTGTTTTTTTTTTTTTTTTATCTTCCTCCATGCAGAGGAATGATTGCGAAACTGCGTACTTTTTTCGTGAAATGCACTCTTTTTTTTACCTCAGAAGGGAAGTGAAAGAGTAAAAATCACTCTTTTTGGGTGTTAGTTTTCGTTCACTTTGACATCAGTAGTTGGCAACTTTGTCAGAAGTGTAATTAACCCAAGGAATAAGGCTACCAACTCGCACACTTTCGTTTGAAATGCACTATTTTATACCACAGAGGTAATGTGCAAGCAGCGGCAACCGTGCACATGCGACGTTTTTGACTTGCATTCTTTTTCAGCAAAAATTACTCTTTTTGGCCATCAGTAGTTGACAATCCTGTTCAGAGGCCTTGATGAGTGAGTTTTTTTTTCTGTGCCGGCTTTCTTCTCATTTTCTTGGTTATGCATTTATTGTTTTGGTTAGTTCAGAGGCCTCCTGTTCAGAGGCCTTGATGGATCCTGTTCAGAGGCCTTGATTTAATCCTGTTCAGAGGCCTTGATGAGTGAGTTTTTTTTTCTGTGCCGGCTTTCTTCTCATTTTCTTGGTTATGCATTTATTGTTTTGGTTAGTTCAGAGGCCTCCTGTTCAGAGGCCTTGATGGATCCTGTTCAGAGGCCTTGATTTAATCCTGTTCAGAGGCCTTGATGAGTGAGTTTTTTTTTCTGTGCCGGCTTTCTTCTCATTTTCTTGGTTATGCATTTATTGTTTTGGTTAGTTCAGAGGCCTCCTGTTCAGAGGCCTTGATGGATCCTGTTCAGAGGCCTTGATTTAATCCTGTTCAGAGGCCTTGATGAGTGAGTTTTTTTCTGTGCCGGCTTTCTTCTCATTTTCTTGGTTATGCATTTATTGTTTTGGTTAGTTCAGAGGCCTCCTGTTCAGAGGCCTTGATGGATCCTGTTCAGAGGCCTTGATTTAATCCTGTTCAGAGGCCTTGATGAGTGAGTTTTTTTCTGTGCCGGCTTTCTTCTCATTTTCTTGGTTATGCATTTATTGTTTTGGTTAGTGTATGGAATTGAAAAAAAAAACGGTTTATGATCAGGACACTAGATGTTTTAAAAGGTTAGTAGAACTACAGTAGAATACAATAGAACCGCGGTTATCTGAGCCCCGGCTAACTGATTCTCGGTTTAACTGAGGTATATTACTTGCATAAATTCATATCCGGATAAAATATAATGACAGTTCTTTTAATGCTTTACTAATTATCAATAAATAAAAAATATACAGTACTGTATTTAAATAGAAACATAGTATACTATGCACGAAATAATTTCGAAGGAGATATTCTAAAATGCATAAATGGCAGACAGTAACAACGGCAATCAAAGGGATAAAATTAACTCTTGACTGGGCTGCCCACTTAATTCAACAATCTGTCTTGGCTTTTTTCTACAATTGGCCATGACTTTGACTTTTCCCACAACTATTCCCTCTTTTTTAAATTCAAATTAAAAGTAAAGTGAATTTACTTTAAATTCATTTAAAGTAAAGTCCAAATTATTCAGATCAACGTTGATCTTCTGATGACCTTCACCACAATTTTTTTAAGAGGAATGGTATATATAGTGACCGAGAACACAAAAGAGGAAATAATTGCTTCCGCAATCTTAATAATCGTAATCCGGAGTCGCAGACCAGGGTTATCCGGAATGTGCATCGTGATCCAGAATCATAATCTGTATATCTTGATCAGGAATTGTAATAATCATTTCTGGAACTGTAGAACAGGGCCGTCCGGAATCGCAACAACGGTTTGCGAAATCCGCATTATAATTGGGAATCACAGTCCGGAATAGTTTAAATCGCTTAAGGAATCCCAATCCGGAATAGTAATAATTATTTTCGGAATAATAGAAAGGCTGCTTTCGGAAAGAGCGTAACCACTTTGTACTGTAGCTAATATTAATATTACTGTGACATTGGCAAATAACACGACCGCATTTTCGACAATAATCAGTACGAGCTTTGGGCGAAGGATAATATTTATGCATTGATTTAATTCAGTATCCATATTATTCATTGGTTTCGATGCTTTCAATAGTATTGATACAGCTATGCAATAACAAGTCTTATTGATCCAGGTGGTGTTGTGTCGAGTATTGGGCTGAACTATGCTTAGTCTGAGATATTCGCTAAAATACAAGTCTTAAATACTTTTTAATTTTCTGTGTCCAATTCCTTTGTTGTTTGTTTCATTTTCTTTGAATCAGTTACATTAAATATTGGTTAATTAAATGAACTACATTAAATATTAAAGGTAGTATCCGAGAAGTCATTATTTACCTTAGTAAAGGCTTTGGGACGGTGGAAGGGTATTCAAGGTCGTCATTTCGTGACTTGCCCTGTGCGAGCTATTCAACAAAACTGGGGGGGGGGATAGACGCGCAAAGTCGTGGATGTAGAAAGTCGTCGCTGCTATGTGAAGAAATAAATAATTTTCAGTGTTACGCCTAAAGCTTGTACCTTGAATTTTTCACACTTCCGAGATAATTGCCAGAAACTGTTTGCTGAGCTGTTCTGAAAAGGAGGAGTAGCAGAGTAACGTAGGATTGAGGAGAAGTAGCAGGAAGCAAATGGGACTGAACATACAGTGCTCTTCTGACCCTCCCTTTAATTTCCGTTGAGAAACCGGTTTTAGCAATTACGTCAGAAATTTGAAGATGTAAGAACCATATATATATATATATATATATATATATATATATATATATATATATATATATATATATATATATATATATATATATATATATATATATATATATATATATATATATATATATATATATATATATATATATATATATATATATATATATATATATATATATATATATATATATATATATATATATATATATATATATATATATATATATATATATAGATATATATATATATATATATATATATATATATATATATATATATATATATATATATATATATATATATATATATATATATATATATATATATATATATATATATATATATATATATATATACTAGTAATAACAAACCGCTGCGGCACTAGACCGCCTGAGACCAGCACAGCTATATACGCTCCTCTATTCCAATCTATTCAAAGCCTCCCTTTTTATACCCTCACACCAGTGATGACCTGCTTTTCGTTTGGCCCTAGATAGTTGGCCGACAAGGACGATCTTTGACATTATATTATCCTTTATCCGCAGAACGTGCCCTAGCCATCTCAACCTATTTGGGACGAATTGTTTCCCTACCCAACCTAAATGGGAGGATTCATAGAGAGGCAAATTGCGGAATGAAGTTGCGGGGCAAGGTATTTCCGTTAAGGGTTATATTTTTATGAGGATGTAATTTAGTTCAATTGTTGTCGTTCAGTAACTCGTAGTGGTTAATTTTGTTTTTCACTATTCAATTTTATATTTGTCCTTTTCAGATGAGGTTGTTGCGCAGTTCAAAGCAACGGTGTTACTAATGCCCAATGGCCCTTTAAGGATCACTGGTGGATATCCTGTTGACGGTGATATATACCAATCAGAGCATAAAATTGAAGATGAAGAGATCACGGTAACTATTATTTGAAGCAAAAGAAATAAAAAATTATCTTGGTTGATATTTGTAGGTCGTTGTGTGGGAGGGGGGGCAAATAGTGGAAACTAGTGCTAGTTCGAGAAAACAAAAATGACATCTAATGTTAAGTTATTTCGTTCCCTCTCATATCCTACTTTTAACTGATCCATACTTGTCTTTTCATAAATTAGAATTTTTTCACCGTCAGCTTAATTTCAACTAGCCTTCTCAACCTACCAAGATTTTCCCAAGCCAACCTAGTCCAACTTTGTGCTGACTGGTTTTCGACTTAAATAATTCTTCAAAATGAAAAAAAAAAATTACTACTTGTTTGTTTTTTCTTTTTTTTTCAGAGAAATATGAGCTTTAATCCATTAAAATCGCTGATTATTTATAAAGTTTTTCCTGTAAACTACGTGTTTTGAATTCTAAAATACCTTTTTTAAGGAAAAAGACAGGTTTTTTAGAAAAAAAAATTTGGAGGAAAGTGCTTTTCAAACTTAGGCATAAGGGATAAGGCATAGGTATAAAGACTTCAGGGAGGGGGCCGCACTTCAGTATATAGCCTAAAAAGAATCTTCTCCATCTTGATTCTGGCTGCTAGGAACTGAAGCATTTAGGCACAATAACTTTTGCATAGTGTTATTAGTTTTATAAGCATTTCTATCTAGAAACTAGTCCTCTTCTAAATTCTACAGTCTCTTTGATTGGATTGCTTGCTTCAATTTTTTTAATGATTTTTAATTTGATTGATTTATTGTTTTTTTTATAGACTATTTAGAAATGTATCAGTGTTATTTTGTTTTGCGAGGACTACCAAATCAGACGTTTGTCGAACGAATTATTTTGTTAACGGTTTATAAACAATATCCTAAAACTCGCATTTTAGCTAAAACTCAATTAATTGAATGCCAGTCTCTCTTGGGATGTCGATTGCTTCAATGCCTTGTTGAGCTACTAAAGCTTTGTTTGCTAGTTGTTGTTGATTTTTTTTTATTAGTTATTGAAATTTATTGGTGTTTAATTAATACATTCCTAGACCTTGGTTGACTGGCTCTAAGAAATGTTCCCTTTCAGAAGGTCAATAGTAGTGCTAAGTATATGGGGTGGAGGGTCAAAATTCCAATGGGGAAGCCAAAATTTTCTTCCCAATTCCCCCGCCCCCTAAGCATAATTTTGTACCGGTTTTTGATGATATTAGCCTACAAAAAAAAACTTGTGACAGCTGATGACGGGCACTGTATATGTGGCCGAAATATAAAGATTATTTTTTTGTGTCTCACTGTCTAATAAAAGGATTTATTCTATTGAACTGTTATTTGAAAATTTTGTAGAGGGAATCCCAGGCAATTAGAGTGATCAATAAGGCCCCGTGTGCCTCCTTAAAGGGAGGCACACGGGGCCTGATGTGCCCCGAGGCACTGATTTGCCTCCTTAAAAGGAGGCATATCAGTGTGATTCGGTATCTAAATTGTCGTCCTGTGCTTATGACCTTTAGTTTTTTATTTTATTTTTTTGTTTCATTTGCTATTCTTCCGATTTTAATGCTAAAATATTGTGACAGATATCCTGTCCCCTTGTCATTTTGAGGTTATTACGACTGTTACCATAATTTTTATCCTTTCCATAGAGGTTATCAGTTTTTAAAATAAGGTTCACTTTGAAGTTCATTTCCAAAAATTAAGATTTAAAGTTTAGAAGTCTTCGCGTCCCTGTCCCCCTGACATTCTGAGGTTATCTCGGCTGTTACCATAATTTTTATCCTCTCCATAGAGGTCACCTATTTGCAGTTTTTAGAATAAGATTTTCTTTCAAACCTTTATTTCCAAAAATGAAGATTTAAAAAGGAAGAAAAGAACGGTTGTTGAAAATCTTTTCCGTTTTAAGTAATGGATGAATTCTTATTTTACTGTGCTTAGAGCGAGGAGGGGCTGGTAGATTGCTTTAATACTGCATATGCGGATGGGCCCAATTTGGCTTTGGACGCTTATTTGCCTGTCATTCCACGCAAATTAACGGTCCTGTGTCGATTCTAAATTCATGGTCAACCTGCCTAAGACTATAGGTAGGCGTACCTTGTTTACCTATCATTCCAGGCAATCTAACGGTCCTATGTCAATTTTAAATTCTTGGTCAACCTGCCTGAGACTCTAGGCGGGTGTGCCTTTCTAAAAGCTAACAAACAAGTATTGGTCTAGTAAGAGTGTCGTACTTACTCCCGCCGTTTACCCATGCCATTTAACCAGACACTTGGAAAATTATAGGTTCTATGGCTATCTTAGTTTTATGACTATCTACCTTAGTTCTGGATGATAGATAGATTTATCTATAAACAAATGAACTGACATCATTTTTATACAATCCTAATTCGTTACTCAATTTCGTTATTCAATCCTAATTCTCAATTTCAATTCAATCTCAATTCAATACTAATTTCGTTACTCAGCGTCACCTTTTCATCTTTACTTATTTCTAGCCTTAGTGACTTACTCTTCTTAAAATTAATTTTCAAACCTATTCTAGCACCCTGAACTCGCAAAACCTCTAAAAGTTCATTCATTTTGCTCAACCTTTCATCTAGGATGCTTAATTCGTCAGCATAGTCTAAGTCCAAAAGAGTTTTTCCTCCCCATTTGATTCCGTGGTCTCCCATTGCCTTTCATGTGCTCTTTAAGATAAATTCCATCAAAATGATCCATACAAAGGTGGATCTTAATAAGGGCTTATGCCGGATTTGCCTTTCATTCAATCGGACTATCTGTCTTGGCTTTTTCTACTATTGGCCATGGCTTGATGTCCATAACTATTTGATTTTAATTCAAAATCAAACTGTTTATAGAGTTTAACTTGAGTTTCTATTTTTTATATATGTTTAAATGAAATGGATTAAAAGGAAGAAAATACTGATGGATACAAGTGTCATTCTTGGAACAGAAAAGGCATTCCTTTTTAAAGTATATCTCATGTTTAGTAAAGCGAAAGTACACCAGTTTGAGTGGAGTTTTTGGGGCTGCGATTCCTTCCTTCTGTGTTAATCTATTTTCGTTTAACTTCTACTGTATTATTTACTTGAATTTATTTTCGCGGAAGTTTGATTTCTTCGTTCATAGTAATTTATGCTTGGGCTCGTTTTATGATTAATATTGTTTTTTTTACTTTCTGTTGAAAATGATGAGTTTGTTTTTATTTAATCATTGTCGCCGTTGCTGTTGCACCAGGTAAAAACAGTTCTAAGAGAATCACATGAAATGTAAAAACAACTTATTTGGATTAATATACTTTTAAATTGTATGAGTAACAACAACAACAAAAAAGTCGCGCAAGTGAATAATCTATCTATCTATATATATAAAAATAAGTTGTCTGTCTGTGTGTCTGTCTGTGGATCAGGTGACGTCATGTTTCTGTGTTGACTGACGTCATGAAATTAGTTGTCGTCATTTTTGCTTTGACGGTGACGTCATTACCGGTATTTAAGACATGGCAACAGCCGAGGAAGCTGCTCAAAGAGTTTATGCCGAAAAACTTGCTGCTGATAGAGAAAGTAAGAAAAGAAAGCGTTCCGGACAGCGAGAGTCAAAACATATCAAAACTGAAAATGATAGCGATGATGATTGGGTTTGGGATTTTGACTTGGATAAGGTCATCAATGCCTACCAGATTTAAGTTAAAAAAACAAAGGTTCGTCGATATGTACTCCATAGTGACGCTGAAAAATAAAGAAGAAAAAGAAAACTGAAAAAAGAAAAAACACTCAAAGAGAAATTACAGACCGGGACACAAATGACGACCGAGATAGAGGGAATATAAGTGACGACCGGGAACCTCAAAGAGAAATTACAGACTGGGACACCCGGACACAAATCACGACCGGGACACAGGGAATATAAATGACGACCGGGACACAGGGACACATCATTAGAATAATGAGGTATAGATCTGAATACGGATTGTTTTTCCCATGGACAATTATATGTTGCATGTTCAAGAGTCAGTAAACCTGACAATCTATTTATATGCACAGACAATAGGACAGCGAAGAATGTTGTATATTCGCATGTTTTACGTAGTTAAAAACATATATTTATATCTATCTCTATTCACAGGTGGGACACAGGGACACAACTACAATGGCGCGTAACTAATATGGCGCGTAACGACTTATGCGCGCGGGGGGGCTTGGAGGGGGCGCTTCGCGCCCCACCAACTAGGTGTTGGGGTGGCGCGAAGCGCCACCCCAACAGCTAGTAACTAATAAAAAAGTCAAGCAAAACATTAAAGCTGCACATTCACTTTAATATGATTTTTTGTTTGTAATAACGGTCCAAAAAGAAAGTCATTGAAATGAACAATGGCTACAAAATTAAGTCAAATAAAACGCAAAAACCGTACATTCAATTTAATGGGATTTTAGGACCAAAAAAGAAAGTCATGGAAACGAATAATAGCTGCAAAATTAAGTCAAATAAAACACAAAAACAGTAATTTCACCTTGATGTGATTTTATTTTGTGTGATTATTCCAACTTTTTTTTGTTAATATATTTGAAACTTCCACAATATGATCTTTAAATGAGACTGATTCATCAACAATAATACCTAGGTATCGAACACTTGAAGTCCTCCGTATTGTAATGCCCCTAGCCTCAACTGAAGGTATCCATGGATAACAATTATCAGACCGTCCAAAAACTACATTAATAGCAATCTTCTTGCACCTCATCCAGGTACATATCTTTTGAATAATACTAGATCCATGTTAATAATAATAATTTATTTTTGACCCGCTACAAAAAATCAAAGCGGAGTATCAATAAAAGAAACAAAACAAACACTACACAAAACAGAAAAAGCAAGAAACTAAAGCAAACGAGTAAGGCCTCCGTGGGCGGGCAGATACTTATAAGTAGACTGGGGTATTTTGCCAGCAAGCTCTGTGAGCTTCGACCCAATATCCGGGAAACTATAAATAGATATGAGGCTCCTATTCCTGTACCATGGAGGCATACTATTGTAATACCCCTAACTTCAATTGAAGGTATCCATGGATAATAATTACCAGACGGTCCAAAAACTACATTAATAACAATTATCTTGCACCTCTTTCAGATAGATATCTTTGAATAGTATTAGATCCGTATTGTAATGCCCCTAGCTTCAATTGAAGGTATCCATGGATAACAATTACCAGACCGTCCAAAAACTACATTAATAGCAATCTTCTTGCACCTCATTCAGACAAATATCTTTTGAATAATATTAGATCCATATTGTAATGCGCCTAGCTTCAATTGAAGGTATCAATGGATAACAAGTGCCGGACCGTCCAAAAATTACATTAATAGCAAATTTCTTGCACCTCATTCAGATAGATATCTTTTGAATAGTATTAGATCCATATTTTAATGCGCCTAGCTTCAATTGAAGGTATCCATAGATAACAATTGCCAGACCGTCCAAAAACTACATTAATAACAATCTTCTTGTACCTCATTCAGATAGATATTTTTTGAATAGTATTAGATCCATATTGTAATGACACTAGCTTCAATTGAAGGTATCCATAGATAACAATTACCAGACCGTCCAAAAACTACATTAATAGCAATCTTCTTGCACCTCATTCAGATAGATATCTTTTGAATAGTATTAGATAATGCAGTAACCAACAATTCATTCGTTTTCGCAAGCATAATTGGAGCTGTGTCATCAGTAAACATCAGGAGAGAAACATTAGTCTCTTTATAGATAAAGTAATTAAAAATAATGATAAAACGATTTTATTTTCAAACGCCTTATATGCTCATGCTGATCAGCGGCAATAAAGTCAGAAACATTATTCACAAGTGGCCAAAGAGAATTAGAAGGATCATTAACATAAACCAAAATAATAAAGGACCTAAAATAGACCCTTGGGGTACACTGCATCTAATTAGCAATGGTTGAGAAATTGAGCCAGATCTAAAAAGGGATGTAGACACAAATTTATAGCTGCTCATGTGCTTTTATTTTGCATGAATAATAGTTAAAAACGAAAGGCACGGGGGTAAATAATTTCTAAAAAAAAAGATAGCCAAGCAAGCCATTAAAGCTGCTAATTCTCTTTAATATGCTTTTATTTATATAGTTGCTCTCCAATCAATTTTGACTCTTAAAAAGGACACTAGAATCTCCAATTTCCAATCAAATGAGCTTCGTCCAAAGTTTCTACGACCAGTCATTCCGTACAAAGTGCCTTGGTGACAAAATTAAATAACAAATTCATTGTGCCTACTTCTCTTTTTATTTAGGCAGTGCTATTTCACTTTCTATGATGAAATATATCTAAAAAAGAAAGCTGATTAAAGGTTTATTTGCTGATAATTTATGTTTTTAATTTGCAGAAACTATTGAGCACTTCAGCGAAACCCAAAAAGTCGACAAAGAAGAATAAAGCAGGGAAACCCGGGGAAGCCCCCGCGGAAAACGGTGAAGCAGCCGTCAGTTCCGCTTGAGATATTATTTTTTGACTGGTAACGTTTTATTGATTATTCTCTCTTTCTTTTCTTTTTTCAATGTTCTATTGATTATTCTCTCTTTCTTTTCTTTTTTTTTTTCAATGGCATGCCTATAAGGATATAAAAATAGCGACACTCCTAGAAAATAAAACTGAAATCTGCAGAATCAAAGCGTAGCAGGTTATAGTCAGAGCTTATAGCTGTCTACTTCAATCAGGGATGTATTCAGAAGGGAAGAGCTAAGAACTTGCCCTGAAATCGCAAATTTTTCCCGAATTTCAGTGCACTGTTTGTTCAAATTGTCAAATAAAACAGGCTTTTATTGCCATCCCTCTTCCTCCTGGACAAAATTCCAGCTTCTGTGAGTAGCTTCAGTAGTGCCACCGTATAGAAATATACAGTGGCTTTATAAAGGCGTACAATGCTGAGCAATGAAGTTCGATCTCCTGTTTCGTGTTCTTAGCAGACGATTCAAAATAGTCGCACAAGGCCCAACTGGTGGGACTTTTAAACATAAAGATGTAGAAAGTCGTAGTATATAACAGTAGGCTTCAATTGTGCCACTATGAGAACACTTACAATGCCTAAGAAGAGTTAACGCAGAAGTTACTGGGACTTAGTTTAATGCAGTGTTTTAGTATTGAATGAATGAATGAACTTTATTACCCCTAAAAGTATAAAAACACAAAGTACGGAGTATTATAAATAAACAAAAAAAAAAAAACGATAAACATCGAAAAAAAATTCAAACTAACAAAAGACAACATAGACTAATTAACCAGTATCAATATGGAAAAAAGGCTGCAGAGGGTCATACACCTGAATAAAGTTTAAGCTGATGTTAAAAATTTCAACTAAACTGACTAAGCTGATTTAAACTGTTGTTCAAAATTTTAACTGAACTGACTAAGCTGATTTAAACTGTTGTTCAAAATTTTAACTGAACTGACTAAGCTGATTTAAACTGTTGTTAAAAATTTCAACTAAGCTGATTTAAGCTGTTGTTCATAATTTCAGCTAAACTGACTAAGCTGATTTAAACTGTTGTTCAAAATTTCCACTGAACTGATGCCAGAACTAATTAAACTGATTTAATCTGAGGTCCAAAATTTCAAATGAAGTCCGTCTGAACTGACTAAACTGATTTAAACTGATGTTCCAAATTTACACTAATCTCCGCACGAACTGATGTTTATGGCGTAGGTCTTAGCTGAAATATCTCCTTTATCTTTCTGTTTTATTTAGTGGTGGAAAATCACCTTCGTTTATTTCATTTTTGCTTTTCTTTTTTAGTTTTTTATTTTTTTTTGTGAGAAACTTCGAAGAGGTATTTTTTCTTTAACAGTAAGAGTGGCTTTGCGGAGGTCTTCGCTGAAATATCTACTTTATCTAATCGTTGTAATCACTGGCTGAAAATCACCCTCGTTTTTTTTTGTCTGTTATCTTTCTGCATTGTTTTGTCATATATCATTTTCTCAGTTATCTATTTTAGTAGTTCTTTATTTATTTTTATGGTACTTGGTATTTACCAAGTGACATATAGCGATCGCAAATTCTGTCGGTCCCGGTTTTGCTCGTTTAGGCACTTCCAGATAAGCTAGGACAATGAACTTTGGCAGGCATATCAGGGACCAGACCAGATTAAATTAGAAATAATTTTTTCTCCGATTTGACTTTCTGGGGGGGGGGGGAGTGGGGACGGTTAATTCGGAAAAAATAGAAAAAAATGAGGGATTTTTAACTTACGAACGGGTGATTGGATCTTAGTAAAATTTGATATTTAGAAGGAAATCGTGTCTCAGAGCTCCTATTTTAAATCTTGACCGGATCCGGTGATATTGGGGGGATTTGGAGGGGGAAACCATAAATCTTGGAAAACGCTTAGAGTGGAGGGGTCGGGATGAAACTTGGTGGGAAAAAAATACAAGTCCTAGATGCGTGATTGACATAACCGGAACGGGTTCGCTCTCTTTGGGGGAGTTGGGAGGAGGGTTAATTCTGAAAAATTAGAAAAAATGAAGTATTTTTAACTTACGAAGGAGTGATCGGATCTTAATGAAATTTCGTATTTAGAAGGACCTCGTAACTCAGATCTCTTATTTTAAATCCCTACCGGATCCAGTGTCATCGGGGGAGTTTGGGGGGGACCGGAAATCTTAGAAAACGCTTAGAGGGGAGAATATGAAAAAAAAGTATTTTTAACTTACGAAGGAGTGATCGGATCTTAATGAAATTTCATATTTAGAAGGACCTCGTAAATCAGATCTCTAATTTTAAATCCCAACCGGATCCGTTTCATTGGGGGGGGGGTGGAAATCTTGGAACACGATTAGAGGGGAGAGATCAGGATGAAACTTGGAGCAAAGAATAAGCCCGTAGATGCGTGAGATACGTGATGAGATACATAAGTCGTTGATACGTGATTGACATAAACCGGATTGAATCCGCTCTCTTTTGGGGAGTTGGAGGGGGTGTTAATTCGGAAAAATTAGAAAAATCGAGGTATTTTTAACTTAAGAACTGGCGACCGCATCTTAATGAAATTTGACATTTAGAAGGAACTCATGTCTCAGAGCTCTTATTTTAAATCCCTACCAGATCTGGTGACATTGAGGGGAGTTGGAGTGGGAAACCGGAAATCTTGTAAAACGCTTAGAGTGGAGAGATCAGGATGAAACTTGATGGGTAGAATAAGCAAATGTCGTAGATATGTGATTGACATAACCGGACTGGATCCGCTCTCTTTGGGGGAGTTAGGGTGGGGGCCCAGTGCTTTGGCGAGTTCGATGCTTCTGGACGTGCTAGGACTATGAAAATTGGTTGGCGTGTCAGGACCCTGCACAAATTGATTTGATAAAGTCGTTTTCCCTGATTCGACCACCTGGGGGGCTGAAGGGAGAGGAAAAATTAGAAAAAATGGGGTATTTTTAACTTACGGGTGGGCTATCGGATCTCTGATGAATTTTGATATTTAGAAGGACCTCGTGTCTCAGAGCTCTTGTTTTAAATCCCAACCGGCATTAAGCCTCTGATTTTCCTTTTAAATTAATATGGCTCTGAAGCATGGGTGCTCCGAAAAGCAGATGAAAATTTACTAGATGTTTTCCAGAGAAATTGCCTACGGATTGTTCTGGGTACCCGGCTGACTGACCGTACTTCAAATAGTAGGTTGTACGAAAAATTTTGGTTCAACCCCGCTTTCTAGGGCTATAATGAAAGAAAGGTTGAGATGGCTAGACCACGTTCTGCGGATGAAGGATGACAGTTTGTTGAAGATTGTCCTTTTTGGCCAACCGTCTGGGGCTACACGGAAAGCAGGTCGTCCTTGTCTGGGTTGGGAGTATGTCATAAATAAAGATTTAAAGGAAATGGGAACTTTCTGGGAGGATTTAAAGAGGGCGGTCTTGAATAGATTAGGTTGGAGGAGGAGCGTGCGTAGTTGATTTGGCCTCAGGCGGCTTGGTGCTACAGTGAGTTAGTAGTAGTAGTAGTAGTAGTAGTAAGTAGTAGTATTTATTCTTAGAATTTTGCCAGAGCTCTTGCCATATGAGTTCTTGGCTCTTTTCTCTTCCGACCTCATCAAAAGTGCCATATGAGCTCTTAGCTCTTGTTATCTTAACAGCTCACCTAGACATAAATAAAAATATAGTTGCTGCTCTAAGTAAATACATATGAAAAAATGTTTTGAGCTTGATAAACATAAAAACGTAGGAAGCGCTAGAAATTTTATGTCTCCCATAAAATTTTGAGGCTTAATTTTAACAAAATTTTCATTTATTAACAAGCTTCTTTTAATTCATTAATTAATTAATAATTTATTTTATATTTAATAGTTGAATTATTTAACTATTAATCTTTTTTAGTCCTGACTTGCAGAATTATTTAATTACTTAATCTTTTTTAGCGGACTGGTGAGAGGGAGGGTCCAATTTCGTGTAAAACAGAAGATAATTGATACATTTAGCTAAGTGCTCGTTGAATATTATGATATATTGTATTTGTAATTCTTGTTTTATTGGGTTCTATTTTCTTAGAAGAGATGTAAGTCTGGCAATATTGGCTTGGCTTGGCTGGCAATATTGATCGATTACGGTTTTGACATCTCTCATGCCTGGGTAAAATCTTTATTAGCCCCCCTCCCCCTTGTCTCCCGTAAAATTTTCTGGCCTAATTTTATCAAAATTTTCATTTACTAACAGCTTTTTTTCAATTTATTAATTAGTTAACATTTTATTTTTTATTTATTATTTAAACTATTAAGTTATTTTGACTATTATTGTCTATTTATTTCATTAATCTATTAATTATTTTCATTTGTGAACTCCATCCTCTACTTCATTTAATAAAATAAAATTCAAAAAATTAGGAAATAATTATAACCATTAGATTATTTACTGGGAATTTTGCGCCCCCCTTAAATTTCTGCACAAGTTCCCTCTGTCTTCTTTCTAAAACTGCTTCTGCTTGTGATATCCATTTCAAAAATAAAACTTAGTCAAATATATAATTCACGTTTCCAAGGGTATCGCGGAAATATGTGCTATATGTATATATTTAAGTACTTCGGAATTAATGAAGCGAAATGCTAAACAGCAAAAGTATACCAAAAACTTGCATATCTGTGCATTAATACACGTCTTAAGATCTTTAAACAATAATTATTTAATCGATAATAATAATATTGTCAATTAATAATAATTAGTAAGCAAACAATAAGTTTTTAGCGATACTGAGTACTTTTTTTTCCAAAAGCCTAAAAAGGGCCACGCGCTTCTCAAAATCCTAATTCTAATTTCTCTTAAGCCCAATTTACTTCCCCTATAAGTTTTAAGACGCTTGGGAGAATCCATGGCTCCAATTATTAAAAATGCTTTTATAATGCCGGAACAAACAAAGTGTTATACACATTTATTTTTCTACTGAAACATTTGCGGAGGGAGGTTGTCAGAAGGGGTAAGGACCTATGTTCGTGCTCCAACCATACAAATTGAAAATCTTATACACGGTTCCGGTTAAAGCAATGTGTTGCGTGCCTATCTTCTGCTAATTAGCTGCTGGGGTGTAGGAGGGGATAACTTTCTTCATCAGATTCAATATCCTTCTGTGATTTCGATTAAACACAGTACGAACCTTTGTGCTAAAAAGAAGAGGGGGCAGATTTTGGAGCTGCTTCGTGCCGGCAAATATACAGATTCCAAATCATTAAAGGTTCCCAATTTACCCAACGTGCTACCTGCCTATCTTTCTTCTAAAAAGTTGGCACTGGGGAGGACTAATAACAGCTTGAGTGTATTGAATTCGGCTTTGTATTCCCATCAGGACTTGCTCGTTTTACGTCGAGTCAGAACTTAAACTGTTTTCAGCTTAATCGGGTCAATGTTCGTTTTTTTTTATCTGGTATATGAGTGTACTTGTCAACCTCTCGAAATTTCCAAAATGGGTTATGCTCAAAAATAAATCTGACCATACAATTGGTTTACTCTGTTGTATCACAGTGAATTAATGCTCTATTTCGCAATACGGAGTATCTTTTACGGGGATATATTCCAAGGAGGCGAAGTTGGACAACAAGATTGGTTCTAGTCCTTGTAAAAAAGATGCAGTAACTGAAACTTCAACTTGAACTCCTATACGTCAGTAATGTCTCTAGGGAATCGTTATCCATGTTCTATACAACTGATTTACTTATCTGTCTTGATAAGTCTTGTGACGTATCTGTCTTGGTTGAAAAGCGGATACTCTTGGTCTGAGCCACCTTTCTAATATGATTAATAAGAAAAGAACAAAGGTTAAGTTCTAATTACTGTACCAACGAGATAATTATTAAAGCTCAGGGAGCTCGCGTGATACCATTCTTCTGTTCATATTTAAAAAAAGTCAAATGACAACTGCCAATGAAAAATGAACAAAACAGCACTTCAGGTTGATGAGAATGTGCTCTTTTTTATCTTCACATTTGTTCTACTTATTCTAAGAAGATAATTTGACGAAGTGTTAAAAACTGGTGCTGCTGGAATAGAGCTCTCCACTGGAGCATCTCAAGAACAAACAAAACCTGTCCTTTTCAGCTCCTAGAAATGATTATACTCGGCTCTCCAAAATGTAGTTGCATATTGATCCGTCCGATTTGAAATTCAACCTTTTCCTAAAATTGCAGGGTTGCCACATTCCCGAAACAAACCGAAACCGGTGGGAAAAAAAGTGTAGAACAGTAGTGTTTCTCCTGAAGAACAATGAATTTAGATCACGCTCGGTGGATGAATTATGAATTGTGTTGCATTTTATGACGTCATACATTTTGGCCCTACAGAATGAACGATACGTATATCCCTCGAGATGAGTTTGACGAACATGTATGTGAGGGGCTATCGATATTCTCGAAGAGGAGCTTCCTACATTTTATAGTATTTTGGGGATTTTTTCTCGTGAGTACTTGAAGGAAACCTAAGGAAAATATCCCGTCATCCGCCTCCGTCCTAGTGTCTTTGTGTATATTTTTTTTTTAGCTTTTTCACATGGTTGTTCTTTGTGTTAGTTAGTTAGTTGTAATGATCAACCTTAATTTTTATTTTCTTTTTTCAGGTTTTACCATCTTGGTGATTTTTGACTGATTGTCAAATGCCATAGATAGAATTCCTTTTGGTATTTAGTTCTTTCTCAGTGAAATTAAAAAGTGTGATAAGCTCTTATGGCGTTTATTATAAAGACCTGAGAATATGTTTATTTAAAAGTGTCCTATGTGGTTTTTAAGAAAAATCTGTTTCTCAAATACTTTGGTGGTAAAGTGACCTAAATGGTATTCTCATAGAAAACAATAAAAAATTATAACTCAAAATTATTCTTGTTCGTTTTGATTAGACTTAGACTTTATTAAACAAGAAACGATATACATAAATCTTATACAAAAGAGACAGGGAGGCAACTCGTTTTGTCTCCTTTAACAAAAGAGAGAGAAAAAAGAAGAAGGAATTACACCCCAAGAACTCGCACGCCTTGTTTTGGACAATTTGGAGTTTTCGTAAATGTGAATGGAATGTCAACATCCAAACGGTCGGGCAATATTGAAAATAGCATTCAACTAATGAAAAATATAATTTTAACATTATTTGGTAAGGAAACAGGGATTTTACTCTATGCAAAAAACCGAGATTCCTGGACACTGTTGCCTCGAGTTTATTAATATGCGTCTTAAAAGACAGAGTTGAATCAAAGTAGATACCTATATATCTAAATACATCCACCCTTTTTATGGAGGAAGTTCCAATACTAATAGTTTTAAATGACACTCACTTCACTGCTCTCAAACTTCTCCCAGAAACCACAAATTCCGGCTTCTCTAGGTTAGGTATTAGTCGACAAGCATGAAACCAAGAATTTACATTAAAAGCAACAGGTTCGAGGGCCATTCGTAGGCCCTCCTCTTTGCCAGCCTTCGAACTAATTGCTGTGTCATCTGAAAACAATATTGGTAATTCTTTGTCCGAAGGCCTACATTTTGGAAGGTCATTTATATATATAGAAAAATTTAACAGTCCCAACACAGACTCTGGTGGAACCCCTATATTTTCTAAAGGAAAAATATGAGATGATTCTTCACCAACTTGGACTGTAAAACTTCTTTCTAATAAATAAGATCTCACTACCTCAAGAGCTATTCCACGAATACCTATATTCTCCAACTTATTAAAAAGAATTGCATGTTCTATTGTATCAAAAGCTTTTTTAATGTCAAAAAATATAGTTGCCACCAAATAAGTGTCATCCATAGCATCTGATAAGAAATTATGCAAAGCAGCTACTGCTTGCTCTGTTGACCTACCACGCAAGAAACCAAACTGATTGGGAGAAAAAAAAATTCTTTACCAGAAATGAAGTAAATCTACTCTTTATTATTTTTTCAAACTTTAGAAATAGGTAATAAAATAGCAATAGGCCTGTAATTATTTAGATTATCTTTATCTCCTTTTTTAAACAAAGGTAAAACCTTAGCTACTTTAAGACAAACTGGGGAAAAACCATTTTTCATGCAAGAATTAAAAACAAATAAAAGCGGCTGACTAAGTACTTCAGCTAATTCTTTAAACAGAGAAGTCTACATATCGTCACATCCTATCGAAAATCCGTTTTTCAAACTAGTAACAGCTCTTTGAAATTCCAAGAACTGGATAGGGTACATACAAATAGTCTTATCTAATTTATTTGGAGTATATTTTCTATGATTATGTGTCCCAGCAGAAATTTGATCCACTAGATCACGTCCAATTTTCCTAAAATGGTTAGCAAATGCTTCTGCCATTACTCTCATCCGTTATTTAAGTTTTCAATATCAATTTCATTTGGATACTTCATCTTATATAATCTATTTTTTCTTTTATACTATTTAACAAGCTTTGAGTAACCTCGGTCATACTCGGACATACTCGGTCAAATATTTAGTTAAACTTACTATAAAATAAAACAATTGACTGATTCGGGTCTTCAATATTTAACAGATCACTCCAACCTATATCTCTTATTTTTACTTTCATTTCATCTATTTTTGTCTGGTCAACTACCCTCTTATAAATTTTATTGGTTCTTTTTTTACGCTCGATTCCTGATCCAGAAAAGTCAGAAACAACAAATCAATGATCAGACGTATCGTTTGAAATAATATGGGTATCAAAGCAATTTTGTGATGTAAAAATGTTCAAACAGTTCGTGGTAACGAACTGTAGTAAGGAGCGATCCGGCTCAATAGTAACCAAAACTCTAAAAAATTGAATTTTGATATCAATAGCTACATCAAAAGAATCGCATTTTAATGCTGATTTTAAATATATAAGTTTCATCAAGTTTAGTCTTACCCATCAAAAGTTACGAGCCTGAGAAAATTTGCCTTATTTAGGAAAATAGGGGGAAACACCCCCTAAAAGTCGTAGGATCTTAACGAAAATGATACCATCAGATTCAGCGTATCAGAGAACCCTACTGTAGAAGTTTCAAGCTCCTATCTACAAAAATGTGGAACTTTGTATTTTTTGCCAGAAGACAAATCACGGGTGCGTGTTTATTTGTTTTTTTTTTTTTTTTTTTTTTTTTTTTTTTTTTTTTTTTCCCAGGGGTCATCGTATCGACCAAGTGGTCCTAGAATGTCGCAAGAGGGCTCATTCTAACGAGATGAAAAGTTCTAGTGCCCTTTTTAAGTGACCAAAAAAATTGGAGGGCACCTAGGCCCCCTCCCACGCTCATTTTTCTCCAAAGTCAACAGATCAAAATTTTGAGATAGCCATTTTGTTCCGCATAGTCAAAAACCATAATAACTATGTCTTTGGGAATGACTTACTCCCCCAAAGTCCCTGGGGGTGGGGCTGCAACTTACAAACTTCGACCAGTGTTTAAATATAATAATGGTTATTGGGAAGTGTACAGTCGGTTTCAGGGGATTTTTTTTTGGTTTTGGGGGTGGGGTTGAGGGGAGGGGGCTATGTGGGAGGATCTTTCCATGGAGAAATGTGTCATGGGGGAACAGAAATTCAATGAAAAGGGCGCAGGATTTTCTAAAATTACTATAAAAAAACAATGAAAAAATAAACATGGAAATTTTTTTTTCAATTGAAAGTAAAGAGTAGCATTGAAACTTAAAACGAACAGAGATTATTACGCATGTGAGGGGTTCTAAAAATACTTTAGCATAAAGAGCGAGGTATTTAGGAGGAGATAAATACCTCGCTCTTTATGCTATAGTATTTTTAGTAATTTCAACTATTCATTCTACGGCCTTTCTGATTCAGGGGTCATTCTTAAAGAATTGGGACAAAACTTGCGATTTAGTGTAAAGAACGAGGTATTAACGAGGGTACAAACCCTCTCATATACATAATAAAAATTAAAGAATATAAAAGTTTGTTACGTAAGATAATTCTTAAGTTACGTATATTTTTTACTAATAGAAAAATTCGTTAAAAATAAAAATTTATAGTTGCCTTTTTATGTAACCGAAAAATTGCATGGCAACTAGGCCTCCTTTCCCATCCCTTATTTCTCAAAATCGTCTGATCAAAACTAAGAGAAAGCCATTTAGCCAAAAAAGGAATTAATATGCAAATTTCATTTTAATAATTTATGTGTGGAGAGCCAAAATCAAACATGCATTAATTCAAAAACGTTCAGAAATTACATAAAAAAAACTAGTTTTTTTTAACTGAAAGTAAGGAGCGACATTAAAACTTAAAACGAACAGAAATTACTCCGTATATGAAATGGGTTGTCCCCTCCGCAATCCCTCGCTCTTTACGCTAAAGTTTGACTCTTTGCCACAATTCTGCTTTTTAATACAATTAAAAGCTTTAGCGTAAAGAGCGAGGGATTGCGGAGGGGACAACCCATTTCATATACGGAGTAATTTCTGTTCGTTTTAAGTTTTAATGTCGCTCCTTACTTTCAGTTAAAAAAAACTAGTTTTTTTTATGTAATATCAATAAGAGTTGCATGGTTATCACAAATTCTTGACGGTAGTAAGCAAGTAGGTAACAAACCATGCAAAATGAAATGTTCAAAAATGCCAATCCCTTATTAGATGTCAAAACATTATGACGCATTAAAATCTCCCGTTACATAAAATGGATGGTGTTGTTGGGTTAGAGCATCTAGAAATGACTCATATTGTCTTAAAAACTCTTGATGACTAGACGATGGTGGCCGATATACTACAATTACCAAAAACGTATTTCTTCCATCATTCACTTCTACTACACAACTCTCAAATAGCATCTCAACATTCCAAATCATAAAATCATTACGTAAAGAAGATGTAAAGTCATCTCGTATAAAAATACCTACTCCTCCCCTCCTAATCTGTTTGCAACTAATACCGAAAAATCGATAATTTTCGTAATGTTGAAATGTATTATTTTAATCAAGGAATATTTCAAAAATTAGAAAACATCACAAGTAGAAATGGCCCATAAGTTGACATGGTATTCACGTAATGGTAAGACAGCAAACCTTATTGATTATGTTATTGTAAACAGAAGACTAGCAGGTTCAATACAAGATACTAGGGAGTATAGGAGTGCTGTCATTGACGTTAAAAGTAAAGATCACCATCTAGTAGTGTCTAAGGTTAATTTAAAGCTGAAATTTCGGAAGGGTAACTACCTTCCGGAAAGTTATGATGTTGGTAGACTCCAGGATGAAAATTTGAGAAAAAAGTTCCAGGAACAGTTGAATACTAAACTTTAGAGTTTAAATTTGACAATGTGGAAGATGGATGGAATAATTTCAGAAAAACTATTTGTGAAGTTGCTGATGGTGTCTTAGGGAAGAGTGCTAAGATTGCAACTAGGAACATTAGTGAAAAACCTTTAGGTTTAATAGAGAGTAAAAGGGTTTTGTACAAGAATTATCTGAGTGATAGGTCGTATTAAAACAAAAGGAATGTAAAGAAAGTGGAGAAAGCATTAAAATATGAACTAAGAAGATGTGAAGTGGAGGCCATGGATAAAATTGCTGATGATCTGGAAGATGCGGCTAGATGGCATAATAGTAAAATGTTATACTGGCATGTTAATAAATTGAAAGGGAATAGCCAGTCTGGACTAGAAAGATAGAAATGGGGCCACAATTAGTGATAAGGAAAAAGTTAAAGAAAGATGGGTGCAACATTTTGAGAATGTGCTAAACCAGTTGCAGGAAAAGATATAGATGAAAATAAAAAAGTTTGTGATACCTTGGATGTGAAGGAAGATTTGTTTAATGAGGAAGAATTAGCGACATTTCTAAAGGATTAAAAAATAATTAGGCTCCAGGTGCTGATAGTGTGATTAATGAGTTTCTTAAATATTGTGGCTCTGAGGTTAGGAATAAGCTACTGAAGATTATGAGCATGATTTTGGAAAAAGGGGAAGTATCCAGTGATTTTAGGAAAACCTTAATTAAACCACTGTATAAGAAAAGTGACAAGAGTGAGTGTCGTAATTATCGAGGCATTAGTCTGGTCTCTGTAGGTAGCAAATTACTGAGTAATATGATACTTTTTAGACTGAGAGATGCTATAGACAAAGTTTTAAGGGAAGAACAATGCGGTTTTAGAAAAGGTAGAGGATGTGCCGACCATGTTTCCGCTTTAAGGTTAATAATTGATAAGTCCCTTCGTTGTCAAACACCTTTGGTCCTCAGTTTTATCGATCATGAGCAAGCTTTCGATTCTATCGATAGAAGAGCGTTAGCAAAGGTTTTATCCTTATATGGTAGGCTATACCAGAAAAATACATTTAAGTGATTTGTGCTATGTACGAGAATAATGCTGCTGCGATGAAGGTAGAAAATGAGGTTAGCAACTGATCAGCATTTTGATTTAGCCATTTCGTTCAACCTAGTTGAAAGGTCCGGAAACTGCATCTTTGAGAATGACATCCCCCCCACTGTCCTCATGAAAAGGGTTGTAAATAATGCCCTTTGGGTATGTAAGGCTTTTATACAAAGTGTTCATGTCGAAACTTCAAAAGGGTTATTCGATTAAAATTTGAAACAGTTGGCGTATTTTTTAATAGTCGAAATGTGATTGTAGAGCAACTGACCCCCTTCCCACTCTCACCATCTTCCCAAACACTTCCAATAAAAATTTTGAGATAGCCATGTTGTTTAAAGTATTTGAAAGGTCTAGGAATTATGTCTTTGAGGATAACAAATCCCCCGGCCCAAAGGGCAAAGGTTTTAAGTTATACCCCCGGGGCATTCGGAAAGGCGTATGGTCTGCGTAAGAATCTTGTGAATCAGGTACTGTTAAACTCTCTACAGTATATAATAATTGGGGACCTAAATACTGATATTAATCGATCTTCTGTGAGAAGTGAACTGCTTTTTGAGTGTCTTCCATCATACCGCGTTGTGCCCAAATCCCACAATTTTTCATATGTTCATCATTCTGGAAGCACAAGTGATATTGACCATATTATTTGCTCGCTTTGTATTATCTCTTCTTCTGGTTCCGTTCAAGTTAACGAGCAAGATACTGACCACGTGCCAATTTCAGCAACATTTACAATGGATATTCATCTATCGGAAACCAATTGCTCGCGAGAAAAATCGAAGTGGTTTGAAAAAATTAATTGGAGCAAAGCCAATATACCGCACTACATCTCTACCTTGACAACCCTTCTTTCTACCATACGTGTTCCATATCATCTTCTTCAGCGCCAGGTACCTACGAATGGTAAAGCCGATATTGACTGTTATCATAACCAACTTGTGATGTGTATGAAAAGGGCAGAAGAAGCTGCCATACCTTGGCAACGTATTCGTAAAAGAACACAAAAACCTACCTGGTCAATGGACCCTTGTTTATAGTCGATAAAAATAAAGCGAAACTATGGCTCCAGATATGGAATGAATGTGGTCGGCCAAGTTCTGGGTGTATCGCTGATATCAAACGTAAAACTAAAACCAATTATAAACGCTATCTGAGGTCGGCACGTTACCACGGTATGGATTTCCCTGTAAGTAGGGAGGATTGGCGAAAAGTGATCAATTCTGACAAGATAAATAATGAAACTATGACAAGTAATTGCCTTCCAACTTCAGCTTGGTATAAACATTATTCTTCGATTTTTTCAGTGATTAATTATTCAGTGCATTCTGTTTCTACTCACCTTCTTACCCCCCTCTTTAGTTCAACGTTTTCGCAACGCCATATAGTGCCCATATCTTTTTCTTCCGTAATTAATGCTGTTAAAAGTTTAAAATCTGATTCAATAGATGAGGATGGTATTTCTAAGATGCATATGTCGATTGAATGCACCCCCCTTATATCTCACTTTCAGCTTCTTTTTCAAATGTGTCTATGTATTTCATACGTACCTGAGAGTTTTCTGTGTGGCGCTGTTTCGTCAATTTTAAAAAGGGGAAAGTCACCGATTGATTGTTCTTGCTATCGACCTATTACTGTATCTTGTAATATTAGTAAGGGCTTTGAGTGTATCCTTCTACCATTTTTGATTAAAAATATTATTGAGGATGAGAACCAATTTGATTTTGGGAGTGGGGTGGGTTGTCAGCATGCGCATAAGATTCTGTCTTCTCTATTGTCTGATAATTCTTCCAAGGGAAATAGTCTTTATATTTGTGCTTTGGATCTTTCGAAAGTGTTTGATAGTGTGGTCCATAGTCAGCTCATTTTTTCCTTGTATAATTGTGGGGTCAATATCTCTATTATAATGCTTCTTAGGTTTTGGTATTCAAATTCGTTTCTTCAATTAGGATCTGCACCAGACACTATTATAAGAATTAGGAGTTAGGCAGGGTGGTTTTCTGTCCCCTACGCTTTTTAAGATTTGTATTTCTAGTGTGCTGGCTAAGATTTCAGATACATACCTTTCTGGTCTTGAGGATGTTTCTTATCTTGCGTATGCTGACGACTTGCTTCTGATTAGCCGTTCCAAAAAGGGTCTTTCCAAAATGGTCTCTATAGTTTCTGATGCTTTCTCTGATATTGGCCTTTCAATTAATATAGATAAATGTGAGTTTCTTCCCTATAACTGTATTACTGCTACTCCCCTTCACTGTAATAACTTCACTATCTCTCTTGTTGATTGAATTCGTTGGCTTAGTATCTCTATTACTAACAATCTTTCGAGCTTAAGTCAGCGTACTGTCTGTGACAATAACTAAAAAGATTCAGATTGGTTATGCAAAAATTGTTGCAAATAGAGGGAAGTATAATAGACGTGCGCTGGCTAAACTTTATTCTACTTTCTGTGATTATTCTGTCCTTTATACTTCAGGTCTTTCCCCCCTTCTTAATAATGGTAATTTAAAAAGAATTTGGATAAATTATCTCAAATTTTACAAATTTCTTCTGTATCTTCCACCTTGGACAAAAAACCGGACTCTTGTTAAAAAATTCTTAGTTCCTGACATAACTTTAAAGTTAGAGATTCTTCACAGACAACTCTCCAGTACAGCTTTTGCGCGCCTATCCCCTCACCACCGTCTTATCCGTTTTTTTCGTTGACTTTGTGTGTGTATTT